>NW_026707457.1:70000-175000 GCF_902713425.1 Acipenser ruthenus
GGCGACATGACTATGTCTTTTTCAACTCTTAGTTTCTGGCGGAGCCAAAAAAGTCCGGACTATGGTCATCTAATGTTAAAGATAGGATTTTTTTTTTTTTAAAGTGCTCGGCCAATGACCATGTCCACCAAAAGGCTCGCATTGAAGGTAGACACGACCATGTCCACAACGGGACTTAGTCTCTAGCAGCAAAAACATGGAGGTCACCAAGGACACAAACGGCACACTGCTGCTGAAAACAGAGCCTCCAAACCCCACGAGGGCAACAGGCTTCAAGTGCACTGAAAGTCAGCGACACAAATGGCACACTGTTGCCCAAAACAGAGCCTCCAAACCCCGTGAAGGCAAGAGACTTAAAGTGCATTAAAAATAAAAAAATGTAAGGGACCCACACTGCCTACTCAAGCCCAAAACAGAGCCTCCAGCCCGGCCTGATCTGGCGCCAGGCGCGGGAGGGCAGCATACTTCCATCAGCATGGAAGTCCAGGACTGTAAGGGGACCCACCGCCTCCCCAAGCCGAAAACAGAGCCTCCAGCCCGACCTGATCTGGCGCCAGGCACGGGAGGGCAACAGACAGACTTCCAGGGAAGTGGAAGCTGCCAGGGGTGAATGGGAACTCTGCCCGGGGTGCAGAGCCTCCCACATGGCTTGACTTATTATTTTTACTTAAATATTTTTTTGATCAAAAGACCATGCCCTTAGTAATATGCACTTACCCCCCCAGTGTATCTGTTATCTAATAGCATTATGAGAGCAAGTCACTACTTCATGCCGACCTCCTGGAACTGCCGCTCGGCCACCCAGACCCACTTTGTCCACTAAGGTTTTTTGTGGCTATGGTAATGTATTATTATTATGTGTTTATTTAGCTGACACCTTTATCCAAGGCGACTTACAGAGACTAGGGTGTGTGAACTTTGCATCAGCTGCAGAGTCACTTACAATTACATCTCACCCGAAAGACGGAGCACAAGGAGGTTAAGTGACTTGCTCAGGGTCACACAGTGAGTCAGTGGCTAAGGTGGGATTTGAACCGGGGACCTCCTGGTTACAAGCCCTTTTCTTTAACCACTGGACCACACAGCCTCCAATGTAGCACTATTCTGACTCTAGTCAATTCTATTCTAACTATGGTCATTTAGCTCAATGGTGACTCTGGTCATGTAGCTCAATGGTGACTCTGGTCATGTAGCTCAATGGTGACTCTGGTCATGTAGCTCAATTTTGACTATGGTCAGGGCGGCAGTGTGGAGTAGTGGTTAGGTCTCGGGACTCTTGACTAGAAGGTCGTGGGTTCAATCCCAGGTGGGGGACATTGCTGCTGTACCCTTGAGCAAGGTACTTTACCTAGATTGCTCCAGTAAAAATCCAACTGTATAAATGGGTAATTGTATGTAGAAAAATAATATAATTGTATGTAAAAATAATGTGATATCTTGTAACAATTGTAAGTCGTCCTGGATAAGGGTGTCTGCTAAGAAATACAGTGGCTCTCAAAAGTATTCACCCCCCTTGGACTTTTCCACATTTCATTGTGTTACAACATGGAATCAAAATGGATTTAATTGGGAGTTTTTGCCACTGATCAACACAAGAAAAGTCCATAATGTCAAAGTGAAAAATAAAATCTACAACTTGTTCTAAATTAATTACAAATATAAAACAGAAAATAATTGATTGCATAAGTATTCACCCCCTTTGCTATGACACACCTAAATAAGCTCTGGTGCAACCAATTGTCTTTAGAAGTCACATAATTAGTTGAATGGAGTCCACCTGTGTGCAATTAAGGTGTTTCACATGATTTCAGGTTAAATACACCTGTCTCTGGGAGGTCCCACAGTTGGTTAGTACATTTCCTAACAAAAACTACATCATGAAGATGAAGGAACATTCAAAGCAAATCCGGAATAAGGTTCTTCAAAAGCACCAATCAGGGGTAGGATATAAGAACATTTCCAAGGCATTGAATATCCTCTCAGAGCACAGTAAAGTCCATTATTAAGAAATGGAGAGAATATGGCACAACTGTGAATCTGTCTACAACAGGCCGTCCTCAAAAACGGAGTATCCGGGCGTATAGGGCACTAGTCAGGGAGGCCACCAAGAGGCCTATGGCAACTCTAAAGGAGTTACAGTGTTCCACGGCTGAGCTGGGAGACACTGTGCATATGGCAACAATAGCCCGGGTGCTTCACAAAACTGGCCTTTATGGGAGAGTGGCAAAAAGAAAGCCATTGTTGAAAAAAACTCGCATCAAATCTCGGCTAGAGTTTCCCAGAAGGCATGTGGGAGACTCTGAGACCAAGTGGAAGAAGATTCTATGGTCTGATGAGACCAAAATAGAGCTTTTTGGCCTCAACGCTAAGCGCTATGTTTGCCACTGATCAACACAAGAAAAGTCCATAATGTCAAAGTGAAAAATAAAATCTACAAATTGTTCTAAATTAATTACAAATATAAAACAGAAAATAATTGATTGCATAAGTATTCACCCCCTTTGCTATGACACACCTAAGTAAGCTCTGGTGCAACCAATTGTCTTTAGAAGTCACATAATTAGTTGAATGGAGTCCACCTGTGTGCAATTAAGGTGTTTAACATGATTTCAGGTTAAATACACCTGTCTCTGGGAGGTCCCACAGTTGGTTAGTACATTTCCTAACAAAAACTACATGATGAAGATGAAGGAACATTCAAAGCAAATCCGGAATAAGGTTCTTCAAAAGCACCAATCAGGGGTAGGATATAAGAACATTTCCAAGGCATTGAATATCTTCTCAGACCACAGTAAAGTCCATTATTAAGAAATGGAGAGAAAATGGCACAACTGTGAATCTGTCTAGAACAGGCCGTCCTCAAAAACGGAGTATCCGGGCGAGAAGTGCACTAGTCAGGGAGGCCACCAAGAGGCCTATGGCAACTCTAAAGGAGTTACAGTGTTCCACGGCTGAGCTGGGAGACACTGTGCATATGGCAACAATAGCCCGGGTGCTTCACAAAACTGGCCTTTCTGGGAAAGTGGCAAAAAGAAAGCCATTGTTGAAAAAAACTCGCATCAAATCTCGGCTAGAGTTTCCCAGAAGGCATGTGGGAGACACTGAGACCAAGTGGAAGAAGATTCTATGGTCTGATGAGACCAAAATAGAGCTTTTTGCCCTCAACGCTAAGCGCTATGTTTGCCACTGATCAACACAAGAAAAGTCCATAATGTCAAAGTGAAAAATAAAATCTACAAATTGTTCTAAATTAATTACAAATATAAAACAGAAAATAATTGATTGCATAAGTATTCACCCCCTTTGCTATGACACACCTAAATAAGCTCTGGTGCAACCAATTGTCTTTAGAAGTCACATAATTAGTTGAATGGAGTCCACCTGTGTGCAATTAAGGTGTTTCACATGATTTCAGGTTAAATACACCTGTCTCTGGGAGGTCCCACAGTTGGTTAGTACATTTCCTAACAAAAACTACATCATGAAGATGAAGGAACATTCAAAGCAAATCCGGAATAAGGTTCTTCAAAAGCACCAATCAGGGGTAGGATATAAGAACATTTCCAAGGCATTGAATATCATCTCAGAGCACAGTAAAGTCCATTATTAAGAAATGGAGAGAATATGGCACAACTGTGAATCTGTCTAGAACAGGCCGTCCTCAAAAACGGAGTATCCGGGCGTATAGGGCACTAGTCAGGGAGGCCACCAAGAGGCCTATGGCAACTCTAAAGGAGTTACAGTGTTCCACGGCTGAGCTGGGAGACACTGTGCATATGGCAACAATAGCCCGGGTGCTTCACAAAACTGGCCTTTATGGGAGAGTGGCAAAAAGAAAGCCATTGTTGAAAAAAACTCGCATCAAATCTCGGCTAGAGTTTCCCAGAAGGCATGTGGGAGACTCTGAGACCAAGTGGAAGAAGATTCTATGGTCTGATGAGACCAAAATAGAGCTTTTTGGCCTCAACGCTAAGCGCTATGTTTGCCACTGATCAACACAAGAAAAGTCCATAATGTCAAAGTGAAAAATAAAATCTACAAATTGTTCTAAATTAATTACAAATATAAAACAGAAAATAATTGATTGCATAAGTATTCACCCCCTTTGCTATGACACACCTAAATAAGCTCTGGTGCAACCAGTTGTCTTTAGAAGTCACATAATTAGTTGAATGGAGTCCACCTGTGTGCAATTAAGGTGTTTCACATGATTTCAGGTTAAATACACCTGTCTCTGGGAGGTCCCACAGTTGGTTAGTACATTTCCTAACAAAAACTACATCATGAAGATGAAGGAACATTCAAAGCAAATCCGGAATAAGGTTCTTCAAAAGCACCAATCAGGGGTAGGATATAAGAACATTTCCAAGGCATTGAATATCCTCTCAGAGCACAGTAAAGTCCATTATTAAGAAATGGAGAGAATATGGCACAACTGTGAATCTGTCTAGAACAGGCCGTCCTCAAAAACGGAGTATCCGGGCGTATAGGGCACTAGTCAGGGAGGCCACCAAGAGGCCTATGGCAACTCTAAAGGAGTTACAGTGTTCCACGGCTGAGCTGGGAGACACTGTGCATATGGCAACAATAGCCCGGGTGCTTCACAAAACTGGCCTTTATGGGAGAGTGGCAAAAAGAAAGCCATTGTTGAAAAAAACTCGCATCAAATCTCGGCTAGAGTTTCCCAGAAGGCATGTGGGAGACTCTGAGACCAAGTGGAAGAAGATTCTATGGTCTGATGAGACCAAAATAGAGCTTTTTGGCCTCAACGCTAAGCGCTATGTTTGCCACTGATCAACACAAGAAAAGTCCATAATGTCAAAGTGAAAAATAAAATCTACAAATTGTTCTAAATTAATTACAAATATAAAACAGAAAATAATTGATTGCATAAGTATTCACCCCCTTTGCTATGACACACCTAAATAAGCTCTGGTGCAACCAGTTGTCTTTAGAAGTCACATAATTAGTTGAATGGAGTCCACCTGTGTGCAATTAAGGTGTTTCACATGATTTCAGGTTAAATACACCTGTCTCTGGGAGGTCCCACAGTTGGTTAGTACATTTCCTAACAAAAACTACATCATGAAGATGAAGGAACATTCAAAGCAAATCCGGAATAAGGTTCTTCAAAAGCACCAATCAGGGGTAGGATATAAGAACATTTCCAAGGCATTGAATATCCTCTCAGAGCACAGTAAAGTCCATTATTAAGAAATGGAGAGAATATGGCACAACTGTGAATCTGTCTAGAACAGGCCGTCCTCAAAAACGGAGTATCCGGGCGTATAGGGCACTAGTCAGGGAGGCCACCAAGAGGCCTATGGCAACTCTAAAGGAGTTACAGTGTTCCACGGCTGAGCTGGGAGACACTGTGCATATGGCAACAATAGCCCGGGTGCTTCACAAAACTGGCCTTTATGGGAGAGTGGCAAAAAGAAAGCCATTGTTGCAAAAAACTTGCATCAAATCTCGGCTAGAGTTTCCCAGAAGGCATGTGGGAGACTCTGAGACCAAGTGGAAGAAGATTCTATGGTCTGATGAGACCAAAATAGAGCTTTTTGGCCTCAACGCTAAGCGCTATGTTTTCCACTGATCAACACAAGAAAAGTCCATAATGTCAAAGTGAAAAATAAAATCTACAAATTGTTCTAAATTAATTACAAATATAAAACAGAAAATAATTGATTGCATAAGTATTCACCCCCTTTGCTATGACACACCTAAATAAGCTCTGGTGCAACCAGTTGTCTTTAGAAGTCACATAATTAGTTGAATGGAGTCCACCTGTGTGCAATTAAGGTGTTTCACATGATTTCAGGTTAAATACACCTGTCTCTGGGAGGTCCCACAGTTGGTTAGTACATTTCCTAACAAAAACTACATCATGAAGATGAAGGAACATTCAAAGCAAATCCGGAATAAGGTTCTTCAAAAGCACCAATCAGGGGTAGGATATAAGAACATTTCCAAGGCATTGAATATCCTCTCACAGCACAGTAAAGTCCATTATTAAGCGACGGAGAGAATATGGCACAACTGTGAATCTGTCTAGAACAGGCCGTCCTCATAAACGGAGTATCCGGGCGTATAGGGCACTAGTCAGGGAGGCCACCAAGAGGCCTATGGCAACTCTAAAGGAGTTACAGTGTTCCACGGCTGAGCTGGGAGACACTGTGCATATGGCAATAATAGCCCGGGTGCTTCACAAAACTGGCCTTTATGGGAGAGTGGCAAAAAGAAAGCCATTGTTGAAAAAAAACTCGCATCAAATCTCGGCTAGAGTTTCCCAGAAGGCATGTGGGAGACTCTGAGACCAAGTGGAAGAAGATTCTATGGTCTGATGAGACCAAAATAGAGCTTTTTGGCCTCAACACTAAGCGCTATGTTTGCCACTGATCAACACAAGAAAAGTCCATAATGTCAAAGTGAAAAATAAAATCTACAAATTGTTCTAAATTAATTACAAATATAAAAAAGAAAATAATTGATTGCATAAGTATTCACCCCCTTTGCTATGACACACCTAAATAAGCTCTGGTGCAGCCAATTGTCTTTAGAAGTCACATAATTAGTTGAATGGAGTCCACCTGTGTGCAATTAAGGTGTTTCACATGATTTCAGGTTAAATACACCTGTCTCTGGGAGGTCCCACAGTTGGTTAGTACATTTCCTAACAAAAACTACATCATGAAGATGAAGGAACATTCAAAGCAAATCCGGAATAAGGTTCTTCAAAAGCACCAATCAGGGGTAGGATATAAGAACATTTCCAAGGCATTGAATATCCTCTCAGAGCACAGTAAAGTCCATTATTAAGAAATGGAGAGAATATGGCACAACTGTGAATCTGTCTAGAACAGGCCGTCCTCAAAAACGGAGTATCCGGGCGTATAGGGCACTAGTCAGGGAGGCCACCAAGAGGCCTATGGCAACTCTAAAGGAGTTACAGTGTTCCACGGCTGAGCTGGGAGACACTGTGCATATGGCAACAATAGCCCGGGTGCTTCACAAAACTGGCCTTTATGGGAGAGTTGCAAAAAGAAAGCCATTGTTGAAAAAAACTCGCATCAAATCTCGGCTAGAGTTTCCCAGAAGGCATGTGGGAGACTCTGAGACCAAGTGGAAGAAGATTCTATGGTCTGATGAGACCAAAATAGAGCTTTTTGGCCTCAACGCTAAGCGCTATGTTTGCCACTGATCAACACAAGAAAAGTCCATAATGTCAAAGTGAAAAATAAAATCTACAAATTGTTCTAAATTAATTACAAATATAAAACAGAAAATAATTGATTGCATAAGTATTCACCCCCTTTGCTATGACACACCTAAATAAGCTCTGGTGCAACCAGTTGTCTTTAGAAGTCACATAATTAGTTGAATGGAGTCCACCTGTGTGCAATTAAGGTGTTTCACATGATTTCAGGTTAAATACACCTGTCTCTGGGAGGTCCCACAGTTGGTTAGTACATTTCCTAACAAAAACTACATCATGAAGATGAAGGAACATTCAAAGCAAATCCGGAATAAGGTTCTTCAAAAGCACCAATCAGGGGTAGGATATAAGAACATTTCCAAGGCATTGAATATCCTCTCAGAGCACAGTAAAGTCCATTATTAAGAAATGGAGAGAATATGGCACAACTGTGAATCTGTCTAGAACAGGCCGTCCTCAAAAACGGAGTATCCGGGCGTATAGGGCACTAGTCAGGGAGGCCACCAAGAGGCCTATGGCAACTCTAAAGGAGTTACAGTGTTCCACGGCTGAGCTGGGAGACACTGTGCATATGGCAACAATAGCCCGGGTGCTTCACAAAACTGGCCTTTATGGGAGAGTTGCAAAAAGAAAGCCATTGTTGAAAAAAACTCGCATCAAATCTCGGCTAGAGTTTCCCAGAAGGCATGTGGGAGACTCTGAGACCAAGTGGAAGAAGATTCTATGGTCTGATGAGACCAAAATAGAGCTTTTTGGCCTCAACGCTAAGCGCTATGTTTGCCACTGATCAACACAAGAAAAGTCCATAATGTCAAAGTGAAAAATAAAATCTACAAATTGTTCTAAATTAATTACAAATATAAAACAGAAAATAATTGATTGCATAAGTATTCACCCCCTTTGCTATGACACACCTAAATAAGCTCTGGTGCAACCAGTTGTCTTTAGAAGTCACATAATTAGTTGAATGGAGTCCACCTGTGTGCAATTAAGGTGTTTCACATGATTTCAGGTTAAATACACCTGTCTCTGGGAGGTCCCACAGTTGGTTAGTACATTTCCTAACAAAAACTACATCATGAAGATGAAGGAACATTCAAAGCAAATCCGGAATAAGGTTCTTCAAAAGCACCAATCAGGGGTAGGATATAAGAACATTTCCAAGGCATTAAATATCCTCTCAGAGCACAGTAAAGTCCATTATTAAGAAATGGAGAGAATATGGCACAACTGTGAATCTGTCTAGAACAGGCCGTCCTCAAAAACGGAGTATCCGGGCGTATAGGGCACTAGTCAGGGAGGCCACCAAGAGGCCTATGGCAACTCTAAAGGAGTTACAGTGTTCCACGGCTGAGCTGGGAGACACTGTGCATATGGCAACAATAGCCCGGGTGCTTCACAAAACTGGCCTTTATGGGAGAGTGGCAAAAAGACAGCCATTGTTGAAAAAAACTTGCATCAAATCTCGGCTAGAGTTTCCCAGAAGGCATGTGGGAGACTCTGAGACCAAGTGGAAGAAGATTCTATGGTCTGATGAGACCAAAATAGAGCTTTTTGGCCTCAACGCTAAGCGCTATGTTTGCCACTGATCAACACAATAAAAGTCCATAATGTCAAAGTGAAAAATAAAATCTACAAATTGTTCTAAATTAATTACAAATATTAAACAGAAAATAATTGATTGCATAAGTATTCACCCCCTTTGCTATGACACACCTAAATAAGCTCTGGTGCAACCAATTGTCTTTAGAAGTCACATAATTAGTTGAATGGAGTCCACCTGTGTGCAATTAAAGTGTTTCACATGATTTCAGGTTAAATACACCTGTCTCTGGGAGGTCCCACAGTTGGTTAGTACATTTCCTAACAAAAACTACATCATGAAGATGAAGGAACATTCAAAGCAAATCCGGAATAAGGTTCTTCAAAAGCACCAATCAGGGGTAGGATATAAGAACATTTCCAAGGCATTGAATATCCTCTCAGAGCACAGTAAAGTCCATTATTAAGAAATGGAGAGAATATGGCACAACTGTGAATCTGTCTAGAACAGGCCGTCCTCAAAAACGGAGTATCCGGGCGTATAGGGCACTAGTCAGGGAGGCCACCAAGAGGCCTATGGCAACTCTAAAGGAGTTACAGTGTTCCACGGCTGAGCTGGGAGACACTGTGCATATGGCAACAATAGCCCGGGTGCTTCACAAAACTGGCCTTTATGGGAGAGTGGCAAAAAGAAAGCCATTGTTGAAAAAAACTCGCATCAAATCTCGGCTAGAGTTTCCCAGAAGGCATGTGGGAGACTCTGAGACCAAGTGGAAGAAGATTCTATGTTCTGATGAGACCAAAATAGAGCTTTTTGGCCTCAACTCTAAGCGCTATGTTTGCCACTGATCAACACAAGAAAAGTCCATAATGTCAAAGTGAAAAATAAAATCTACAAATTGTTCTAAATTAATTACAAATCTAAAACAGAAAATAATTGATTGCATAAGTATTCACCCCCTTTGCTATGACACACCTAAAGAAGCTCTGGTGCATCCAATTGTCTGTAGAAGTCACATAATTAGTTGAATGGAGTCCACCTGTGTGCAATTAAGGTGTTTCACATGATTTCAGGTTAAATACACCTGTCTCTGGGAGGTCCCACAGTTGGTTAGTACATTTCCTAACAAAAACTACATCATGAAGATGAAGGAACATTCAAAGCAAATCCGGAATAAGGTTCTTCAAAAGCACCAATCAGGGGTAGGATATAAGAACATTTCCAAGGCATTGAATATCTTCTCAGAGCACAGTAAAGTCCATCATTAAGAAATGGAGAGAATATGGCACAACTGTGAATCTGTCTAGAACAGGCCGTCCTCAAAAACGGAGTATCTGGGCATATAGGGCACTAGTCAGGGAGGCCACCAAGAGGCCTATGGCAACTCTAAAGGAGTTACAGTGTTCCACGGCTGAGCTGGGAGACACTGTGCATATGGCAACAATAGCCCGGGTGCTTCACAAAACTGGCCTTTATGGGAGAGTGGCAAAAAGAAAGCCATTGTTGAAAAAAACTCGCATCAAATCTCGGCTAGAGTTTCCCAGAAGGCATGTGGGAGACTCTGAGACCAAGTGGAAGAAGATTCTATGGTCTGATGAGACCAAAATAGAGCTTTTTGGCCTCAACACTAAGCGCTATGTTTGCCACTGATCAACACAAGAAAAGTCCATAATGTCAAAGTGAAAAATAAAATCTACAAATTGTTCTAAATTAATTACAAATATAAAAAAGAAAATAATTGATTGCATAAGTATTCACCCCCTTTGCTATGACACACCTAAATAAGCTCTGGTGCAGCCAATTGTCTTTAGAAGTCACATAATTAGTTGAATGGAGTCCACCTGTGTGCAATTAAGGTGTTTCACATGATTTCAGGTTAAATACACCTGTCTCTGGGAGGTCCCACAGTTGGTTAGTACATTTCCTAACAAAAACTACATCATGAAGATGAAGGAACATTCAAAGCAAATCCGGAATAAGGTTCTTCAAAAGCACCAATCAGGGGTAGGATATAAGAACATTTCCAAGGCATTGAATATCCTCTCAGAGCACAGTAAAGTCCATTATTAAGAAATGGAGAGAATATGGCACAACTGTGAATCTGTCTAGAACAGGCCGTCCTCAAAAACGGAGTATCCGGGCGTATAGGGCACTAGTCAGGGAGGCCACCAAGAGGCCTATGGCAACTCTAAAGGAGTTACAGTGTTCCACGGCTGAGCTGGGAGACACTGTGCATATGGCAACAATAGCCCGGGTGCTTCACAAAACTGGCCTTTATGGGAGAGTTGCAAAAAGAAAGCCATTGTTGAAAAAAACTCGCATCAAATCTCGGCTAGAGTTTCCCAGAAGGCATGTGGGAGACTCTGAGACCAAGTGGAAGAAGATTCTATGGTCTGATGAGACCAAAATAGAGCTTTTTGGCCTCAACGCTAAGCGCTATGTTTGCCACTGATCAACACAAGTCCATAATGTCAAAGTGAAAAATAAAATCTACAAATTGTTCTAAATTAATTACAAATATAAAACAGAAAATAATTGATTGCATAAGTATTCACCCCCTTTGCTATGACACACCTAAATAAGCTCTGGTGCAACCAATTGTCTTTAGAAGTCACATAATTAGTTGAATGGAGTCCACCTGTGTGCAATTAAGGTGTTTCACATGATTTCAGGTTAAATACACCTGTCTCTGGGAGGTCCCACAGTTGGTTAGTACATTTCCTAACAAAAACTACATCATGAAGATGAAGGAACATTCAAAGCAAATCCGGAATAAGGTTCTTCAAAAGCACCAATCAGGGGTAGGATATAAGAACATTTCCAAGGCATTGAATATCATCTCAGAGCACAGTAAAGTCCATTATTAAGAAATGGAGAGAATATGGCACAACTGTGAATCTGTCTAGAACAGGCCGTCCTCAAAAACGGAGTATCCGGGCGTATAGGGCACTAGTCAGGGAGGCCACCAAGAGGCCTATGGCAACTCTAAAGGAGTTACAGTGTTCCACGGCTGAGCTGGGAGACACTGTGCATATGGCAACAATAGCCCGGGTGCTTCACAAAACTGGCCTTTATGGGAGAGTGGCAAAAAGAAAGCCATTGTTGAAAAAAACTCGCATCAAATCTCGGCTAGAGTTTCCCAGAAGGCATGTGGGAGACTCTGAGACCAAGTGGAAGAAGATTCTATGGTCTGATGAGACCAAAATAGAGCTTTTTGGCCTCAACGCTAAGCGCTATGTTTGCCACTGATCAACACAAGAAAAGTCCATAATGTCAAAGTGAAAAATAAAATCTACAAATTGTTCTAAATTAATTACAAATATAAAACAGAAAATAATTGATTGCATAAGTATTCACCCCCTTTGCTATGACACACCTAAATAAGCTCTGGTGCAACCAGTTGTCTTTAGAAGTCACATAATTAGTTGAATGGAGTCCACCTGTGTGCAATTAAGGTGTTTCACATGATTTCAGGTTAAATACACCTGTCTCTGGGAGGTCCCACAGTTGGTTAGTACATTTCCTAACAAAAACTACATCATGAAGATGAAGGAACATTCAAAGCAAATCCGGAATAAGGTTCTTCAAAAGCACCAATCAGGGGTAGGATATAAGAACATTTCCAAGGCATTGAATATCCTCTCAGAGCACAGTAAAGTCCATTATTAAGAAATGGAGAGAATATGGCACAACTGTGAATCTGTCTAGAACAGGCCGTCCTCAAAAACGGAGTATCCGGGCGTATAGGGCACTAGTCAGGGAGGCCACCAAGAGGCCTATGGCAACTCTAAAGGAGTTACAGTGTTCCACGGCTGAGCTGGGAGACACTGTGCATATGGCAACAATAGCCCGGGTGCTTCACAAAACTGGCCTTTATGGGAGAGTGGCAAAAAGAAAGCCATTGTTGAAAAAAACTCGCATCAAATCTCGGCTAGAGTTTCCCAGAAGGCATGTGGGAGACTCTGAGACCAAGTGGAAGAAGATTCTATGGTCTGATGAGACCAAAATAGAGCTTTTTGGCCTCAACGCTAAGCGCTATGTTTGCCACTGATCAACACAAGAAAAGTCCATAATGTCAAAGTGAAAAATAAAATCTACAAATTGTTCTAAATTAATTACAAATATAAAACAGAAAATAATTGATTGCATAAGTATTCACCCCCTTTGCTATGACACACCTAAATAAGCTCTGGTGCAACCAGTTGTCTTTAGAAGTCACATAATTAGTTGAATGGAGTCCACCTGTGTGCAATTAAGGTGTTTCACATGATTTCAGGTTAAATACACCTGTCTCTGGGAGGTCCCACAGTTGGTTAGTACATTTCCTAACAAAAACTACATCATGAAGATGAAGGAACATTCAAAGCAAATCCGGAATAAGGTTCTTCAAAAGCACCAATCAGGGGTAGGATATAAGAACATTTCCAAGGCATTAAATATCCTCTCAGAGCACAGTAAAGTCCATTATTAAGAAATGGAGAGAATATGGCACAACTGTGAATCTGTCTAGAACAGGCCGTCCTCAAAAACGGAGTATCCGGGCGTATAGGGCACTAGTCAGGGAGGCCACCAAGAGGCCTATGGCAACTCTAAAGGAGTTACAGTGTTCCACGGCTGAGCTGGGAGACACTGTGCATATGGCAACAATAGCCCGGGTGCTTCACAAAACTGGCCTTTATGGGAGAGTGGCAAAAAGAAAGCCATTGTTGAAAAAAACTCGCATCAAATCTCGGCTAGAGTTTCCCAGAAGGCATGTGGGAGACTCTGAGACCAAGTGGAAGAAGATTCTATGGTCTGATGAGACCAAAATAGAGCTTTTTGGCCTCAACGCTAAGCGCTATGTTTGCCACTGATCAACACAAGAAAAGTCCATAATGTCAAAGTGAAAAATAAAATCTACAAATTGTTCTAAATTAATTACAAATATAAAACAGAAAATAATTGATTGCATAAGTATTCACCCCCTTTGCTATGACACACCTAAATAAGCTCTGGTGCAACCAGTTGTCTTTAGAAGTCACATAATTAGTTGAATGGAGTCCACCTGTGTGCAATTAAGGTGTTTCACATGATTTCAGGTTAAATACACCTGTCTCTGGGAGGTCCCACAGTTGGTTAGTACATTTCCTAACAAAAACTACATCATGAAGATGAAGGAACATTCAAAGCAAATCCGGAATAAGGTTCTTCAAAAGCACCAATCAGGGGTAGGATATAAGAACATTTCCAAGGCATTGAATATCCTCTCAGAGCACAGTAAAGTCCATTATTAAGAAATGGAGAGAATATGGCACAACTGTGAATCTGTCTAGAACAGGCCGTCCTCAAAAACGGAGTATCCGGGCGTATAGGGCACTAGTCAGGGAGGCCACCAAGAGGCCTATGGCAACTCTAAAGGAGTTACAGTGTTCCACGGCTGAGCTGGGAGACACTGTGCATATGGCAATAATAGCCCGGGTGCTTCACAAAACTGGCCTTTATGGGAGAGTGGCAAAAAGAAAGCCATTGTTGAAAAAAACTCGCATCAAATCTCAGCTAGAGTTTCCCAGAAGGCATGTGGGAGACTCTGAGACCAAGTGGAAGAAGATTCTATGGTCTGATGAGACCAAAATAGAGCTTTTTGGCCTCAACGCTAAGCGCTATGTTTGCCACTGATCAACACAAGAAAAGTCCATAATGTCAAAGTGAAAAATAAAATCTACAAATTGTTCTAAATTAATTACAAATATAAAACAGAAAATAATTGATTGCATAAGTATTCACCCCCTTTGCTATGACACACCTAAATAAGCTCTGGTGCAACCAATTGTCTTTAGAAGTCACATAATTAGTTGAATGGAGTCCACCTGTGTGCAATTAAGGTGTTTCACATGATTTCAGGTTAAATACACCTGTCTCTGGGAGGTCCCACAGTTGGTTAGTACATTTCCTAACAAAAACTACATCATGAAGATGAAGGAACATTCAAAGCAAATCCGGAATAAGGTTCTTCAAAAGCACCAATCAGGGGTAGGATATAAGAACATTTCCAAGGCATTGAATATCCTCTCAGAGCACAGTAAAGTCCATTATTAAGAAATGGAGAGAATATGGCACAACTGTGAATCTGTCTAGAACAGGCCGTCCTCAAAAACTGAGTATCCGGGCGTATAGGGCACTAGTCAGGGAGGCCACCAAGAGGCCTATGGCAACTCTGAAGGAGTTACAGTGTTCCACGGCTGAGCTGGGAGACACTGTGCATATGGCAACAATAGCCCGGGTGCTTCACAAAACTGGCCTTTATGGGAGAGTGGCAAAAAGAAAGCCATTGTTGAAAAAAACTCGCATCAAATCTCGGCTAGAGTTTCCCAGAAGGCATGTGGGAGACTCTGAGACCAAGTGGAAGAAGATTCTATGGTCTGATGAGACCAAAATAGAGCTTTTTGGCCTCAACGCTAAGCGCTATGTTTGCCACTGATCAACACAAGAAAAGTCCATAATGTCAAAGTGAAAAATAAAATCTACAAATTGTTCTAAATTAATTACAAATATAAAACAGAAAATAATTGATTGCATAAGTATTCACCCCCTTTGCTATGACACACCTAAATAAGCTCTGGTGCAACCAATTGTCTTTAGAAGTCACATAATTAGTTGAGTGGAGTCCACCTGTGTGCAATTAAGGTGTTTCACATGATTTCAGGTTAAATACACCTGTCTCTGGGAGGTCCCACAGTTGGTTAGTACATTTCCTAACAAAAACTACATCATGAAGATGAAGGAACATTCAAAGCAAATCCGGAATAAGGTTCTTCAAAAGCACCAATCAGGGGTAGGATATAAGAACATTTCCAAGGCATTGAATATCCTCTCAGAGCACAGTAAAGTCCATTATTAAGAAATGGAGAGAATATGGCACAACTGTGAATCTGTCTAGAACAGGCCGTCCTCAAAAACGGAGTATCCGGGCGTATAGGGCACTAGTCAGGGAGGCCACCAAGAGGCCTATGGCAACTCTAAAGGAGTTACAGTGTTCCACGGCTGAGCTGGGAGACACTGTGCATATGGCAACAATAGCCCGGGTGCTTCACAAAACTGGCCTTTATGGGAGAGTGGCAAAAAGAAAGCCATTGTTGAAAAAAACTCGCATCAAATCTCGGCTAGAGTTTCCCAGAAGGCATGTGGGAGACTCTGAGACCAAGTGGAAGAAGATTCTATGGTCTGATGAGACCAAAATAGAGCTTTTTGGCCTCAACGCTAAGCGCTATGTTTGCCACTGATCAACACAAGAAAAGTCCATAATGTCAAAGTGAAAAATAAAATCTACAAATTGTCCTAAATGAGTTACAAATATAAAACAGAAAATAATTGATTGCATAAGTATTCACCCCCTTTGCTATGACACACCTAAATAAGCTCTGGTGCAACCAATTGTCTTTAGAAGTCACATAATTAGTTGAATGGAGTCCACCTGTGTGCAATTAAGGTGTTTCACATGATTTCAGGTTAAATACACCTGTCTCTGGGAGGTCCCACAGTTGGTTAGTACATTTCCTAACAAAAACTACATCATGAAGATGAAGGAACATTCAAAGCAAATCCGGAATAAGGTTCTTCAAAAGCACCAATCAGGGGTAGGATATAAGAACATTTCCAAGGCATTGAATATCCTCTCAGAGCACAGTAAAGTCCATTATTAAGAAATGGAGAGAATATGGCACAACTGTGAATCTGTCTAGAACAGGCCGTCCTCAAAAACTGAGTATCCGGGCGTATAGGGCACTAGTCAGGGAGGCCACCAAGAGGCCTATGGCAACTCTGAAGGAGTTACAGTGTTCCACGGCTGAGCTGGGAGACACTGTGCATATGGCAACAATAGCCCGGGTGCTTCACAAAACTGGCCTTTATGGGAGAGTGGCAAAAAGAAAGCCATTGTTGAAAAAAACTCGCATCAAATCTCGGCTAGAGTTTCCCAGAAGGCATGTGGGAGACTCTGAGACCAAGTGGAAGAAGATTCTATGGTCTGATGAGACCAAAATAGAGCTTTTTGGCCTCAACGCTAAGCGCTATGTTTGCCACTGATCAACACAAGAAAAGTCCATAATGTCAAAGTGAAAAATAAAATCTACAAATTGTTCTAAATTAATTACAAATATAAAACAGAAAATAATTGATTGCATAAGTATTCACCCCCTTTGCTATGACACACCTAAATAAGCTCTGGTGCAACCAATTGTCTTTAGAAGTCACATAATTAGTTGAGTGGAGTCCACCTGTGTGCAATTAAGGTGTTTCACATGATTTCAGGTTAAATACACCTGTCTCTGGGAGGTCCCACAGTTGGTTAGTACATTTCCTAACAAAAACTACATCATGAAGATGAAGGAACATTCAAAGCAAATCCGGAATAAGGTTCTTCAAAAGCACCAATCAGGGGTAGGATATAAGAACATTTCCAAGGCATTGAATATCCTCTCAGAGCACAGTAAAGTCCATTATTAAGAAATGGAGAGAATATGGCACAACTGTGAATCTGTCTAGAACAGGCCGTCCTCAAAAACGGAGTATCCGGGCGTATAGGGCACTAGTCAGGGAGGCCACCAAGAGGCCTATGGCAACTCTAAAGGAGTTACAGTGTTCCACGGCTGAGCTGGGAGACACTGTGCATATGGCAACAATAGCCCGGGTGCTTCACAAAACTGGCCTTTATGGGAGAGTGGCAAAAAGAAAGCCATTGTTGAAAAAAACTCGCATCAAATCTCGGCTAGAGTTTCCCAGAAGGCATGTGGGAGACTCTGAGACCAAGTGGAAGAAGATTCTATGGTCTGATGAGACCAAAATAGAGCTTTTTGGCCTCAACGCTAAGCGCTATGTTTGCCACTGATCAACACAAGAAAAGTCCATAATGTCAAAGTGAAAAATAAAATCTACAAATTGTCCTAAATGAATTACAAATATAAAACAGAAAATAATTGATTGCATAAGTATTCACCCCCTTTGCTATGACACACCTAAATAAGCTCTGGTGCAGCCAATTGTCTTTAGAAGTCACATAATTAGTTGAATGGAGTCCACCTGTGTGCAATTAAGGTGTTTCACATGATTTCAGGTTAAATACACCTGTCTCTGGGAGGTCCCACAGTTGGTTAGTACATTTCCTAACAAAAACTACATCATGAAGATGAAGGAACATTCAAAGCAAATCCGGAATAAGGTTCTTCAAAAGCACCAATCAGGGGTAGGATATAAGAACATTTCCAAGGCATTGAATATCCTCTCAGAGCACAGTAAAGTCCATTATTAAGAAATGGAGAGAATATGGCACAACTGTGAATCTGTCTAGAACAGGCCGTCCTCAAAAACGGAGTATCCGGGCGTATAGGGCACTAGTCAGGGAGGCCACCAAGAGGCCTATGGCAACTCTAAAGGAGTTACAGTGTTCCACGGCTGAGCTGGGAGACACTGTGCATATGGCAACAATAGCCCGGGTGCTTCACAAAACTGGCCTTTATGGGAGAGTTGCAAAAAGAAAGCCATTGTTGAAAAAAACTCGCATCAAATCTCGGCTAGAGTTTCCCAGAAGGCATGTGGGAGACTCTGAGACCAAGTGGAAGAAGATTCTATGGTCTGATGAGACCAAAATAGAGCTTTTTGGCCTCAACGCTAAGCGCTATGTTTGCCACTGATCAACACAAGAAAAGTCCATAATGTCAAAGTGAAAAATAAAATCTACAAATTGTTCTAAATTAATTACAAATATAAAACAGAAAATAATTGATTGCATAAGTATTCACCCCCTTTGCTATGACACACCTAAATAAGCTCTGGTGCAACCAATTGTCTTTAGAAGTCACATAATTAGTTGAATGGAGTCCACCTGTGTGCAATTAAGGTGTTTCACATGATTTCAGGTTAAATACACCTGTCTCTGGGAGGTCCCACAGTTGGTTAGTACATTTCCTAACAAAAACTACATCATGAAGATGAAGGAACATTCAAAGCAAATCCGGAATAAGGTTCTTCAAAAGCACCAATCAGGGGTAGGATATAAGAACATTTCCAAGGCATTGAATATCATCTCAGAGCACAGTAAAGTCCATTATTAAGAAATGGAGAGAATATGGCACAACTGTGAATCTGTCTAGAACAGGCCGTCCTCAAAAACGGAGTATCCGGGCGTATAGGGCACTAGTCAGGGAGGCCACCAAGAGGCCTATGGCAACTCTAAAGGAGTTACAGTGTTCCACGGCTGAGCTGGGAGACACTGTGCATATGGCAACAATAGCCCGGGTGCTTCACAAAACTGGCCTTTATGGGAGAGTGGCAAAAAGAAAGCCATTGTTGAAAAAAACTCGCATCAAATCTCGGCTAGAGTTTCCCAGAAGGCATGTGGGAGACTCTGAGACCAAGTGGAAGAAGATTCTATGGTCTGATGAGACCAAAATAGAGCTTTTTGGCCTCAACGCTAAGCGCTATGTTTGCCACTGATCAACACAAGAAAAGTCCATAATGTCAAAGTGAAAAATAAAATCTACAAATTGTTCTAAATTAATTACAAATATAAAACAGAAAATAATTGATTGCATAAGTATTCACCCCCTTTGCTATGACACACCTAAATAAGCTCTGGTGCAACCAATTGTCTTTAGAAGTCACATAATTAGTTGAATGGAGTCCACCTGTGTGCAATTAAGGTGTTTCACATGATTTCAGGTTAAATACACCTGTCTCTGGGAGGTCCCACAGTTGGTTAGTACATTTCCTAACAAAAACTACATCATGAAGATGAAGGAACATTCAAAGCAAATCCGGAATAAGGTTCTTCAAAAGCACCAATCAGGGGTAGGATATAAGAACATTTCCAAGGCATTGAATATCATCTCAGAGCACAGTAAAGTCCATTATTAAGAAATGGAGAGAATATGGCACAACTGTGAATCTGTCTAGAACAGGCCGTCCTCAAAAACGGAGTATCCGGGCGTATAGGGCAATAGTCAGGGAGGCCACCAAGAGGCCCATGGCAACTCTAAAGGAGTTACAGTGTTCCACGGCTGAGCTGGGAGACACTGTGCATATGGCAACAATAGCCCGGGTGCTTCACAAAACTGGCCTTTATGGGAGAGTGGCAAAAAGAAAGCCATTGTTGAAAAAAACTCGCATCAAATCTCGGCTAGAGTTTCCCAGAAGGCATGTGGGAGACTCTGAGACCAAGTGGAAGAAGATTCTATGGTCTGATGAGACCAAAATAGAGCTTTTTGGCCTCAACGCTAAGCGCTATGTTTGCCACTGATCAACACAAGAAAAGTCCATAATGTCAAAGTGAAAAATAAAATCTACAAATTGTTCTAAATTAATTACAAATATAAAACAGAAAATAATTGATTGCATAAGTATTCACCCCCTTTGCTATGACACACCTAAATAAGCTCTGGTGCAACCAGTTGTCTTTAGAAGTCACATAATTAGTTGAATGGAGTCCACCTGTGTGCAATTAAGGTGTTTCACATGATTTCAGGTTAAATACACCTGTCTCTGGGAGGTCCCACAGTTGGTTAGTACATTTCCTAACAAAAACTACATCATGAAGATGAAGGAACATTCAAAGCAAATCCGGAATAAGGTTCTTCAAAAGCACCAATCAGGGGTAGGATATAAGAACATTTCCAAGGCATTGAATATCCTCTCAGAGCACAGTAAAGTCCATTATTAAGAAATGGAGAGAATATGGCACAACTGTGAATCTGTCTAGAACAGGCCGTCCTCAAAAACGGAGTATCCGGGCGAGAAGTGCACTAGTCAGGGAGGCCACCAAGAGGCCTATGGCAACTCTGAAGGAGTTACAGTGTTCCACGGCTGAGCTGGGAGACACTGTGCATATGGCAACAATAGCCCGGGTGCTTCACAAAACTGGCCTTTATGGGAGAGTGGCAAAAAGAAAGCCATTGTTGAAAAAAACTCGCATCAAATCTCGGCTAGAGTTTCCCAGAAGGCATGTGGGAGACTCTGAGACCAAGTGGAAGAAGATTCTATGGTCTGATGAGACCAAAATAGAGCTTTTTGGCCTCAACGCTAAGCGCTATGTTTGCCACTGATCAACACAAGAAAAGTCCATAATGTCAAAGTGAAAAATAAAATCTACAAATTGTTCTAAATTAATTACAAATATAAAACAGAAAATAATTGATTGCATAAGTATTCACCCCCTTTGCTATGACACACCTAAATAAGCTCTGGTGCAACCAATTGTCTTTAGAAGTCACATAATTAGTTGAGTGGAGTCCACCTGTGTGCAATTAAGGTGTTTCACATGATTTCAGGTTAAATACACCTGTCTCTGGGAGGTCCCACAGTTGGTTAGTACATTTCCTAACAAAAACTACATCATGAAGATGAAGGAACATTCAAAGCAAATCCGGAATAAGGTTCTTCAAAAGCACCAATCAGGGGTAGGATATAAGAACATTTCCAAGGCATTGAATATCCTCTCAGAGCACAGTAAAGTCCATTATTAAGAAATGGAGAGAATATGGCACAACTGTGAATCTGTCTAGAACAGGCCGTCCTCAAAAACGGAGTATCCGGGCGTATAGGGCACTAGTCAGGGAGGCCACCAAGAGGCCTATGGCAACTCTAAAGGAGTTACAGTGTTCCACGGCTGAGCTGGGAGACACTGTGCATATGGCAACAATAGCCCGGGTGCTTCACAAAACTGGCCTTTATGGGAGAGTTGCAAAAAGAAAGCCATTGTTGAAAAAAACTCGCATCAAATCTCGGCTAGAGTTTCCCAGAAGGCATGTGGGAGACTCTGAGACCAAGTGGAAGAAGATTCTATGGTCTGATGAGACCAAAATAGAGCTTTTTGGCCTCAACGCTAAGCGCTATGTTTGCCACTGATCAACACAAGAAAAGTCCATAATGTCAAAGTGAAAAATAAAATCTACAAATTGTTCTAAATTAATTACAAATATAAAACAGAAAATAATTGATTGCATAAGTATTCACCCCCTTTGCTATGACACACCTAAATAAGCTCTGGTGCAACCAATTGTCTTTAGAAGTCACATAATTAGTTGAATGGAGTCCACCTGTGTGCAATTAAGGTGTTTCACATGATTTCAGGTTAAATACACCTGTCTCTGGGAGGTCCCACAGTTGGTTAGTACATTTCCTAACAAAAACTACATCATGAAGATGAAGGAACATTCAAAGCAAATCCGGAATAAGGTTCTTCAAAAGCACCAATCAGGGGTAGGATATAAGAACATTTCCAAGGCATTGAATATCATCTCAGAGCACAGTAAAGTCCATTATTAAGAAATGGAGAGAATATGGCACAACTGTGAATCTGTCTAGAACAGGCCGTCCTCAAAAACGGAGTATCCGGGCGTATAGGGCACTAGTCAGGGAGGCCACCAAGAGGCCTATGGCAACTCTAAAGGAGTTACAGTGTTCCACGGCTGAGCTGGGAGACACTGTGCATATGGCAACAATAGCCCGGGTGCTTCACAAAACTGGCCTTTATGGGAGAGTGGCAAAAAGAAAGCCATTGTTGAAAAAAACTCGCATCAAATCTCGGCTAGAGTTTCCCAGAAGGCATGTGGGAGACTCTGAGACCAAGTGGAAGAAGATTCTATGGTCTGATGAGACCAAAATAGAGCTTTTTGGCCTCAACGCTAAGCGCTATGTTTGCCACTGATCAACACAAGAAAAGTCCATAATGTCAAAGTGAAAAATAAAATCTACAAATTGTTCTAAATTAATTACAAATATAAAACAGAAAATAATTGATTGCATAAGTATTCACCCCCTTTGCTATGACACACCTAAATAAGCTCTGGTGCAACCAGTTGTCTTTAGAAGTCACATAATTAGTTGAATGGAGTCCACCTGTGTGCAATTAAGGTGTTTCACATGATTTCAGGTTAAATACACCTGTCTCTGGGAGGTCCCACAGTTGGTTAGTACATTTCCTAACAAAAACTACATCATGAAGATGAAGGAACATTCAAAGCAAATCCGGAATAAGGTTCTTCAAAAGCACCAATCAGGGGTAGGATATAAGAACATTTCCAAGGCATTGAATATCCTCTCAGAGCACAGTAAAGTCCATTATTAAGAAATGGAGAGAATATGGCACAACTGTGAATCTGTCTACAACAGGCCGTCCTCAAAAACGGAGTATCCGGGCGTATAGGGCACTAGTCAGGGAGGCCACCAAGAGGCCTATGGCAACTCTAAAGGAGTTAAGGTGTTCCACGACTGAGCTGGGAGACACTGTGCATATGGCAACAATAGCCCGGGTGCTTCACAAAACTGGCCTTTATGGGAGAGTGGCAAAAAGAAAGCCATTGTTGAAAAAAACTCGCATCAAATCTCGGCTAGAGTTTCCCAGAAGGCATGTGGGAGACTCTGAGACCAAGTGGAAGAAGATTCTATGGTCTGATGAGACCAAAATAGAGCTTTTTGGCCTCAACGCTAAGCGCTATGTTTGCCACTGATCAACACAAGAAAAGTCCATAATGTCAAAGTGAAAAATAAAATCTACAAATTGTTCTAAATTAATTACAAATATAAAACAGAAAATAATTGATTGCATAAGTATTCACCCCCTTTGCTATGACACACCTAAATAAGCTCTGGTGCAACCAGTTGTCTTTAGAAGTCACATAATTAGTTGAATGGAGTCCACCTGTGTGCAATTAAGGTGTTTCACATGATTTCAGGTTAAATACACCTGTCTCTGGGAGGTCCCACAGTTGGTTAGTACATTTCCTAACAAAAACTACATCATGAAGATGAAGGAACATTCAAAGCAAATCCGGAATAAGGTTCTTCAAAAGCACCAATCAGGGGTAGGATATAAGAACATTTCCAAGGCATTAAATATCCTCTCAGAGCACAGTAAAGTCCATTATTAAGAAATGGAGAGAATATGGCACAACTGTGAATCTGTCTAGAACAGGCCGTCCTCAAAAACGGAGTATCCGGGCGTATAGGGCACTAGTCAGGGAGGCCACCAAGAGGCCTATGGCAACTCTAAAGGAGTTACAGTGTTCCACGGCTGAGCTGGGAGACACTGTGCATATGGCAACAATAGCCCGGGTGCTTCACAAAACTGGCCTTTATGGGAGAGTGGCAAAAAGACAGCCATTGTTGAAAAAAACTTGCATCAAATCTCGGCTAGAGTTTCCCAGAAGGCATGTGGGAGACTCTGAGACCAAGTGGAAGAAGATTCTATGGTCTGATGAGACCAAAATAGAGCTTTTTGGCCTCAACGCTAAGCGCTATGTTTGCCACTGATCAACACAAGAAAAGTCCATAATGTCAAAGTGAAAAATAAAATCTACAAATTGTTCTAAATTAATTACAAATATAAAACAGAAAATAATTGATTGCATAAGTATTCACCCCCTTTGCTATGACACACCTAAATAAGCTCTGGTGCAACCAATTGTCTTTAGAAGTCACATAATTAGTTGAATGGAGTCCACCTGTGTGCAATTAAGGTGTTTCACATGATTTCAGGTTAAATACACCTGTCTCTGGGAGGTCCCACAGTTGGTTAGTACATTTCCTAACAAAAACTACATCATGAAGATGAAGGAACATTCAAAGCAAATCCGGAATAAGGTTCTTCAAAAGCACCAATCAGGGGTAGGATATAAGAACATTTCCAAGGCATTGAATATCATCTCAGAGCACAGTAAAGTCCATTATTAAGAAATGGAGAGAATATGGCACAACTGTGAATCTGTCTAGAACAGGCCGTCCTCAAAAACGGAGTATCCGGGCGTATAGGGCAATAGTCAGGGAGGCCACCAAGAGGCCCATGGCAACTCTAAAGGAGTTACAGTGTTCCACGGCTGAGCTGGGAGACACTGTGCATATGGCAACAATAGCCCGGGTGCTTCACAAAACTGGCCTTTATGGGAGAGTGGCAAAAAGAAAGCCATTGTTGAAAAAAACTCGCATCAAATCTCGGCTAGAGTTTCCCAGAAGGCATGTGGGAGACTCTGAGACCAAGTGGAAGAAGATTCTATGGTCTGATGAGACCAAAATAGAGCTTTTTGGCCTCAACGCTAAGCGCTATGTTTGCCACTGATCAACACAAGAAAAGTCCATAATGTCAAAGTGAAAAATAAAATCTACAAATTGTTCTAAATTAATTACAAATATAAAACAGAAAATAATTGATTGCATAAGTATTCACCCCCTTTGCTATGACACACCTAAATAAGCTCTGGTGCAACCAGTTGTCTTTAGAAGTCACATAATTAGTTGAATGGAGTCCACCTGTGTGCAATTAAGGTGTTTCACATGATTTCAGGTTAAATACACCTGTCTCTGGGAGGTCCCACAGTTGGTTAGTACATTTCCTAACAAAAACTACATCATGAAGATGAAGGAACATTCAAAGCAAATCCGGAATAAGGTTCTTCAAAAGCACCAATCAGGGGTAGGATATAAGAACATTTCCAAGGCATTGAATATCCTCTCAGAGCACAGTAAAGTCCATTATTAAGAAATGGAGAGAATATGGCACAACTGTGAATCTGTCTAGAACAGGCCGTCCTCAAAAACGGAGTATCCGGGCGTATAGGGCACTAGTCAGGGAGGCCACCAAGAGGCCTATGGCAACTCTAAAGGAGTTACAGTGTTCCACGGCTGAGCTGGGAGACACTGTGCATATGGCAATAATAGCCCGGGTGCTTCACAAAACTGGCCTTTATGGGAGAGTGGCAAAAAGAAAGCCATTGTTGAAAAAAACTCGCATCAAATCTCAGCTAGAGTTTCCCAGAAGGCATGTGGGAGACTCTGAGACCAAGTGGAAGAAGATTCTATGGTCTGATGAGACCAAAATAGAGCTTTTTGGCCTCAACGCTAAGCGCTATGTTTGCCACTGATCAACACAAGAAAAGTCCATAATGTCAAAGTGAAAAATAAAATCTACAAATTGTTCTAAATTAATTACAAATATAAAACAGAAAATAATTGATTGCATAAGTATTCACCCCCTTTGCTATGACACACCTAAATAAGCTCTGGTGCAACCAATTGTCTTTAGAAGTCACATAATTAGTTGAATGGAGTCCACCTGTGTGCAATTAAGGTGTTTCACATGATTTCAGGTTAAATACACCTGTCTCTGGGAGGTCCCACAGTTGGTTAGTACATTTCCTAACAAAAACTACATCATGAAGATGAAGGAACATTCAAAGCAAATCCGGAATAAGGTTCTTCAAAAGCACCAATCAGGGGTAGGATATAAGAACATTTCCAAGGCATTGAATATCCTCTCAGAGCACAGTAAAGTCCATTATTAAGAAATGGAGAGAATATGGCACAACTGTGAATCTGTCTAGAACAGGCCGTCCTCAAAAACTGAGTATCCGGGCGTATAGGGCACTAGTCAGGGAGGCCACCAAGAGGCCTATGGCAACTCTGAAGGAGTTACAGTGTTCCACGGCTGAGCTGGGAGACACTGTGCATATGGCAACAATAGCCCGGGTGCTTCACAAAACTGGCCTTTATGGGAGAGTGGCAAAAAGAAAGCCATTGTTGAAAAAAACTCGCATCAAATCTCGGCTAGAGTTTCCCAGAAGGCATGTGGGAGACTCTGAGACCAAGTGGAAGAAGATTCTATGGTCTGATGAGACCAAAATAGAGCTTTTTGGCCTCAACGCTAAGCGCTATGTTTGCCACTGATCAACACAAGAAAAGTCCATAATGTCAAAGTGAAAAATAAAATCTACAAATTGTTCTAAATTAATTACAAATATAAAACAGAAAATAATTGATTGCATAAGTATTCACCCCCTTTGCTATGACACACCTAAATAAGCTCTGGTGCAACCAATTGTCTTTAGAAGTCACATAATTAGTTGAGTGGAGTCCACCTGTGTGCAATTAAGGTGTTTCACATGATTTCAGGTTAAATACACCTGTCTCTGGGAGGTCCCACAGTTGGTTAGTACATTTCCTAACAAAAACTACATCATGAAGATGAAGGAACATTCAAAGCAAATCCGGAATAAGGTTCTTCAAAAGCACCAATCAGGGGTAGGATATAAGAACATTTCCAAGGCATTGAATATCCTCTCAGAGCACAGTAAAGTCCATTATTAAGAAATGGAGAGAATATGGCACAACTGTGAATCTGTCTAGAACAGGCCGTCCTCAAAAACGGAGTATCCGGGCGTATAGGGCACTAGTCAGGGAGGCCACCAAGAGGCCTATGGCAACTCTAAAGGAGTTACAGTGTTCCACGGCTGAGCTGGGAGACACTGTGCATATGGCAACAATAGCCCGGGTGCTTCACAAAACTGGCCTTTATGGGAGAGTGGCAAAAAGAAAGCCATTGTTGAAAAAAACTCGCATCAAATCTCGGCTAGAGTTTCCCAGAAGGCATGTGGGAGACTCTGAGACCAAGTGGAAGAAGATTCTATGGTCTGATGAGACCAAAATAGAGCTTTTTGGCCTCAACGCTAAGCGCTATGTTTGCCACTGATCAACACAAGAAAAGTCCATAATGTCAAAGTGAAAAATAAAATCTACAAATTGTCCTAAATGAATTACAAATATAAAACAGAAAATAATTGATTGCATAAGTATTCACCCCCTTTGCTATGACACACCTAAATAAGCTCTGGTGCAACCAATTGTCTTTAGAAGTCACATAATTAGTTGAATGGAGTCCACCTGTGTGCAATTAAGGTGTTTCACATGATTTCAGGTTAAATACACCTGTCTCTGGGAGGTCCCACAGTTGGTTAGTACATTTCCTAACAAAAACTACATCATGAAGATGAAGGAACATTCAAAGCAAATCCGGAATAAGGTTCCTCAAAAGCACCAATCAGGGGTAGGATATAAGAACATTTCAAAGGCATTGAATATCCTCTCAGAGCACAGTAAAGTCCATTATTAAGAAATGGAGAGAATATGGCACAACTGTGAATCTGTCTACAACAGGCCGTCCTCAAAAACGGAGTATCTGGGCGTATAGGGCACTAGTCAGGGAGGCCACCAAGAGGCCTATGGCAACTCTAAAGGAGTTACAGTGTTCCACGGCTGAGCTGGGAGACACTGTGCATATGGCAACAATAGCCCGGGTGCTTCACAAAACTGGCCTTTATGGGAGAGTGGCAAAAAGAAAGCCATTGTTGAAAAAAACTCGCATCAAATCTCGGCTAGAGTTTCCCAGAAGGCATGTGGGAGACTCTGAGACCAAGTGGAAGAAGATTCTATGGTCTGATGAGACCAAAATAGAGCTTTTTGGCCTCAACGCTAAGCGCTATGTTTGCCACTGATCAACACAAGAAAAGTCCATAATGTCAAAGTGAAAAATAAAATCTACAAATTGTTCTAAATTAATTACAAATATAAAACAGAAAATAATTGATTGCATAAGTATTCACCCCCTTTGCTATGACACACCTAAATAAGCTCTGGTGCAACCAGTTGTCTTTAGAAGTCACATAATTAGTTGAATGGAGTCCACCTGTGTGCAATTAAGGTGTTTCACATGATTTCAGGTTAAATACACCTGTCTCTGGGAGGTCCCACAGTTGGTTAGTACATTTCCTAACAAAAACTACATCATGAAGATGAAGGAACATTCAAAGCAAATCTGGAATAAGGTTCTTCAAAAGCACCAATCAGGGGTAGGATATAAGAACATTTCCAAGGCATTGAATATCTCTCAGAGCACAGCAAAGTCCATTATTAAAAATTGGAGAGAATATGGCACAACTGTGAATCTGTCTAGAACAGGCCGTCCTCAAAAACGGAGTATCCGGGCGTATAGGGCACTAGTCAGGGAGGCCACCAAGAGGCCTATGGCAACTCTAAAGGAGTTACAGTGTTCCACGGCTGAGCTGGGAGACACTGTGCATATGGCAACAATAGCCCGGGTGCTTCACAAAACTGGCCTTTATGGGAGAGTGGCAAATAGAAAGCCATTGTTGAAATAAACTCGCATCAAATCTCGGCTAGAGTTTCCCAGAAGGCATGTGGGAGACTCTGAGACCAAGTGGAAGAAGATTCTATGGTCTGATGAGACCAAAATAGAGCTTTTTGGCCTCAACGCTAAGCGCTATGTTTGCCACTGATCAACACAAGAAAAGTCCATAATGTCAAAGTGAAAAATAAAATCTACAAATTGTTCTAAATTAATTACAAATATAAAACAGAAAATAATTGATTGCATAAGTATTCACCCCCTTTGCTATGACACACCTAAATAAGCTCTGGTGCAACCAATTGTCTTTAGAAGTCACATAATTAGTTGAATGGAGTCCACCTGTGTGCAATTAAGGTGTTTCACATGATTTCAGGTTAAATACACCTGTCTCTGGGAGGTCCCACAGTTGGTTAGTACATTTCCTAACAAAAACTACATCATGAAGATGAAGGAACATTCAAAGCAAATCCGGAATAAGGTTCTTCAAAAGCACCAATCAGGGGTAGGATATAAGAACATTTCCAAGGCATTGAATATCCTCTCAGAGCACAGTAAAGTCCATTATTAAGAAATGGAGAGAATATGGCACAACTGTGAATCTGTCTAGAACAGGCCGTCCTCAAAAACGGAGTATCCGGGCGTATAGGCACTAGTCAGGAAGGCCACCAAGAGGCCTATGGCAACTCTAAAGGAGTTACAGTGTTCCACGGCTGAGCTGGGAGACACTGTGCATATGGCAACAATAGCCCGGGTGCTTCACAAAACTGGCCTTTATGGGAGAGTGGCAAAAAGAAAGCCATTGTTGAAAAAAACTCGCATCAAATCTCGGCTAGAGTTTCCCAGAAGGCATGTGGGAGACTCTGAGACCAAGTGGAAGAAGATTCTATGGTCTGATGAGACCAAAATAGAGCTTTTTGGCCTCAACGCTAAGCGCTATGTTTGCCACTGATCAACACAAGAAAAGTCCATAATGTCAAAGTGAAAAATAAAATCTACAAATTGTTCTAAATTAATTACAAATATAAAACAGAAAATAATTGATTGCATAAGTAATCACCCCCTTTGCTATGACACATCTAAATAAGCTCTGGTGCAACCAATTGTCTTTAGAAGTCACATAATTAGTTGAATGGAGTCCACCTGTGTGCAATTAAGGTGTTTCACATGATTTCAGGTTAAATACACCTGTCTCTGGGAGGTCCCACAGTTGGTTAGTACATTTCCTAACAAAAACTACATCATGAAGATGAAGGAACATTCAAAGCAAATCCGAAATGAGGTTCTTTAAAAGCACCAATCAGGGGTAGGATATAAGAACATTTCCAAGGCATTGAATATCCTCTCAGAGCACAGTAAAGACCATTATTAAGAAATGGAGAGAATATGGCACAACTGTGAATCTGTCTAGAACAGGCTGTCCTCAAAAACGGAGTATCCGGGCGAGAAGTGCACTAGTCAGGGAGGCCACCAAGAGGCCTATGGCAACTCTAAAGGAGTTACAGTGTTCCACGGCTGAGCTGGGAGACACTGTGCATATGGCAACAATAGCCCGGGTGCTTCACAAAACTGGCCTTTATGGGAGAGTGGCAAAAAGAAAGCCATTGTTGAAAAAAACTCGCATCAAATCTCGGCTAGAGTTTCCCAGAAGGCATGTGGGAGACTCTGAGACCAAGTGGAAGAAGATTCTATGGTCTGATGAGACCAAAATAGAGCTTTTTGGCCTCAACGCTAAGCGCTATGTTTGCCACTGATCAACACAAGAAAAGTCCATAATGTCAAAGTGAAAAATAAAATCTACAAATTGTTCTAAATTAATTACAAATATAAAACAGAAAATAATTGATTGCATAAGTATTCACCCCCTTTGCTATGACACACCTAAATAAGCTCTGGTGCAACCAATTGTCTTTAGAAGTCACATAATTAGTTGAGTGGAGTCCACCTGTGTGCAATTAAGGTGTTTCACATGATTTCAGGTTAAATACACCTGTCTCTGGGAGGTCCCACAGTTGGTTAGTACATTTCCTAACAAAAACTACATCATGAAGATGAAGGAACATTCAAAGCAAATCCGGAATAAGGTTCTTCAAAAGCACCAATCAGGGGTAGGATATAAGAACATTTCCAAGGCATTGAATATCCTCTCAGAGCACAGTAAAGTCCATTATTAAGAAATGGAGAGAATATGGCACAACTGTGAATCTGTCTAGAACAGGCCGTCCTCAAAAACGGAGTATCCGGGCGTATAGGGCACTAGTCAGGGAGGCCACCAAGAGGCCTATGGCAACTCTAAAGGAGTTACAGTGTTCCACGGCTGAGCTGGGAGACACTGTGCATATGGCAACAATAGCCCGGGTGCTTCACAAAACTGGCCTTTATGGGAGAGTGGCAAAAAGAAAGCCATTGTTGAAAAAAACTCGCATCAAATCTCGGCTAGAGTTTCCCAGAAGGCATGTGGGAGACTCTGAGACCAAGTGGAAGAAGATTCTATGGTCTGATGAGACCAAAATAGAGCTTTTTGGCCTCAACGCTAAGCGCTATGTTTGCCACTGATCAACACAAGAAAAGTCCATAATGTCAAAGTGAAAAATAAAATCTACAAATTGTCCTAAATGAATTACAAATATAAAACAGAAAATAATTGATTGCATAAGTATTCACCCCCTTTGCTATGACACACCTAAATAAGCTCTGGTGCAACCAATTGTCTTTAGAAGTCACATAATTAGTTGAATGGAGTCCACCTGTGTGCAATTAAGGTGTTTCACATGATTTCAGGTTAAATACACCTGTCTCTGGGAGGTCCCACAGTTGGTTAGTACATTTCCTAACAAAAACTACATCATGAAGATGAAGGAACATTCAAAGCAAATCCGGAATAAGGTTCCTCAAAAGCACCAATCAGGGGTAGGATATAAGAACATTTCAAAGGCATTGAATATCCTCTCAGAGCACAGTAAAGTCCATTATTAAGAAATGGAGAGAATATGGCATAACTGTGAATCTGTCTACAACAGGCCGTCCTCAAAAACGGAGTATCTGGGCGTATAGGGCACTAGTCAGGGAGGCCACCAAGAGGCCTATGGCAACTCTAAAGGAGTTACAGTGTTCCACGGCTGAGCTGGGAGACACTGTGCATATGGCAACAATAGCCCGGGTGCTTCACAAAACTGGCCTTTATGGGAGAGTGGCAAAAAGAAAGCCATTGTTGAAAAAAACTCGCATCAAATCTCGGCTAGAGTTTCCCAGAAGGCATGTGGGAGACTCTGAGACCAAGTGGAAGAAGATTCTATGGTCTGATGAGACCAAAATAGAGCTTTTTGGCCTCAACGCTAAGCGCTATGTTTGCCACTGATCAACACAAGAAAAGTCCATAATGTCAAAGTGAAAAATAAAATCTACAAATTGTTCTAAATTAATTACAAATATAAAACAGAAAATAATTGATTGCATAAGTATTCACCCCCTTTGCTATGACACACCTAAATAAGCTCTGGTGCAACCAGTTGTCTTTAGAAGTCACATAATTAGTTGAATGGAGTCCACCTGTGTGCAATTAAGGTGTTTCACATGATTTCAGGTTAAATACACCTGTCTCTGGGAGGTCCCACAGTTGGTTAGTACATTTCCTAACAAAAACTACATCATGAAGATGAAGGAACATTCAAAGCAAATCTGGAATAAGGTTCTTCAAAAGCACCAATCAGGGGTAGGATATAAGAACATTTCCAAGGCATTGAATATCATCTCAGAGCACAGTAAAGTCCATTATTAAGAAATGGAGAGAATATGGCACAACTGTGAATCTGTCTAGAACAGGCCGTCCTCAAAAACGGAGTATCCGGGCGTATAGGGCACTAGTCAGGGAGGCCACCAAGAGGCCTATGGCAACTCTAAAGGAGTTACAGTGTTCCACGGCTGAGCTGGGAGACACTGTGCATATGGCAACAATAGCCCGGGTGCTTCACAAAACTGGCCTTTATGGGAGAGTGGCAAAAAGAAAGCCATTGTTGAAATAAACTCGCATCAAATCTCGGCTAGAGTTTCCCAGAAGGCATGTGGGAGACTCTGAGACCAAGTGGAAGAAGATTCTATGGTCTGATGAGACCAAAATAGAGCTTTTTGGCCTCAACGCTAAGCGCTATGTTTGCCACTGATCAACACAAGAAAAGTCCATAATGTCAAAGTGAAAAATAAAATCTACAAATTGTTCTAAATTAATTACAAATATAAAACAGAAAATAATTGATTGCATAAGTATTCACCCCCTTTGCTATGACACACCTAAATAAGCTCTGGTGCAACCAATTGTCTTTAGAAGTCACATAATTAGTTGAATGGAGTCCACCTGTGTGCAATTAAGGTGTTTCACATGATTTCAGGTTAAATACACCTGTCTCTGGGAGGTCCCACAGTTGGTTAGTACATTTCCTAACAAAAACTACATGATGAAGATGAAGGAACATTCAAAGCAAATCCGGAATAAGGTTCTTCAAAAGCACCAATCAGGGGTAGGATATAAGAACATTTCCAAGGCATTGAATATCCTCTCAGAGCACAGTAAAGTCCATTATTAAGAAATGGAGAGAATATGGCACAACTGTGAATCTGTCTAGAACAGGCCGTCCTCAAAAACGGAGTATCCGGGCGTATAGGCACTAGTCAGGGAGGCCACCAAGAGGCCTATGGCAACTCTAAAGGAGTTACAGTGTTCCACGGCTGAGCTGGGAGACACTGTGCATATGGCAACAATAGCCCGGGTGCTTCACAAAACTGGCCTTTATGGGAGAGTGGCAAAAAGAAAGCCATTGTTGAAAAAAACTCGCATCAAATCTCGGCTACAGTTTCCCAGAAGGCATGTGGGAGACTCTGAGACCAAGTGGAAGAAGATTCTATGGTCTGATGAGACCAAAATAGAGCTTTTTGGCCTCAACGCTAAGCGCTATGTTTGCCACTGATCAACACAAGAAAAGTCCATAATGTCAAAGTGAAAAATAAAATCTACAAATTGTTCTAAATTAATTACAAATATAAAACAGAAAATAATTGATTGCATAAGTAATCACCCCCTTTGCTATGACACATCTAAATAAGCTCTGGTGCAACCAATTGTCTTTAGAAGTCACATAATTAGTTGAATGGAGTCCACCTGTGTGCAATTAAGGTGTTTCACATGATTTCAGGTTAAATACACCTGTCTCTGGGAGGTCCCACAGTTGGTTAGTACATTTCCTAACAAAAACTACATCATGAAGATGAAGGAACATTCAAAGCAAATCCGAAATGAGGTTCTTTAAAAGCACCAATCAGGGGTAGGATATAAGAACATTTCCAAGGTATTGAATATCCTCTCAGAGCACAGTAAAGACCATTATTAAGAAATGGAGAGAATATGGCACAACTGTGAATCTGTCTAGAACAGGCTGTCCTCAAAAACGGAGTATCCGGGCGAGAAGTGCACTAGTCAGGGAGGCCACCAAGAGGCCTATGGCAACTCTAAAGGAGTTACAGTGTTCCACGGCTGAGCTGGGAGACACTGTGCATATGGCAACAATAGCCCGGGTGCTTCACAAAACTGGCCTTTATGGGAGAGTGGCAAAAAGAAAGCCATTGTTGAAAAAAACTCGCATCAAATCTCGGCTAGAGTTTCCCAGAAGGCATGTGGGAGACTCTGAGACCAAGTGGAAGAAGATTCTATGGTCTGATGAGACCAAAATAGAGCTTTTTGGCCTCAACGCTAAGCGCTATGTTTGCCACTGATCAACACAAGAAAAGTCCATAATGTCAAAGTGAAAAATAAAATCTACAAATTGTTCTAAATTAATTACAAATATAAAACAGAAAATAATTGATTGCATAAGTATTCACCCCCTTTGCTATGACACACCTAAATAAGCTCTGGTGCAACCAAATGTCTTTAGAAATCACATAATTAGTTGAATGGGGTCCACCTGTGTGCAATTAAGGTGTTTCACATGATTTCAGGTTAAATACACCTGTCTCTGGGAGGTCCCACAGTTGGTTATTACATTTCCTAACAAAAACTACATCATGAAGATGAAGGAACATTCAAAGCAAATCCGGAATAAGGTTCTTCAAAAGCACCAATCAGGGGTAGGATATAAGAACATTTCCAAGGCATTGAATATCCTCTCAGAGCACAGTAAAGTCCATTATTAAGAAATGGAGAGAATATGGCACAACTGTGAATCTGTCTACAACAGGCCGTCCTCAAAAACGGAGTATCTGGGCGTATAGGGCACTAGTCAGGGAGGCCACCAAGAGGCCTATGGCAACTCCAAAGGAGTTACAGTGTTCCACGGCTGAGCTGGGAGACACTGTGCATATGGCAACAATAGCCCGGGTGCTTCACAAAACTGGCCTTTATGGGAGAGTGGCAAAAAGAAAGCCATTGTTGAAAAAAACTCGCATCAAATCTCGGCTAGAGTTTCCCAGAAGGCATGTGGGAGACTCTGAGACCAAGTGGAAGAAGATTCTATGGTCTGATGAGACCAAAATAGAGCTTTTTGGCCTCAACGCTAAGCGCTATGTTTGCCACTGATCAACACAAGAAAAGTCCATAATGTCAAAGTGAAAAATAAAATCTACAAATTGTTCTAAATTAATTACAAATATAAAACAGAAAATAATTGATTGCATAAGTAATCACCCCCTTTGCTATGACACTTCTAAATAAGCTCTGGTGCAACCAATTGTCTTTAGAAGTCACATAATTAGTTGAATGGAGTCCACCTGTGTGCAATTAAGGTGTTTCACATGATTTCAGGTTAAATACACCTGTCTCTGGGAGGTTCCACAGTTGGTTAGTACATTTCCTAACAAAAACTACATCATGAAGATGAAGGAACATTCAAAGCAAATCCGAAATGAGGTTCTTCAAAAGCACCAATCAGGGGTAGGATATAAGAACATTTCCAAGGCATTGAATATCCTCTCAGAGCACAGTAAAGTCCATTATTAAGAAATGGAGAGAATATGGCACAACTGTGAATCTGTCTAGAACAGGCCGTCCTCAAAAACGGAGTATCCGGGCGTATAGGGCACTAGTCAGGGAGGCCACCAAGAGGCCTATGGCAACTCTAAAGGAGTTACAGTGTTCCACGGCTGAGCTGGGAGACACTGTGCATATGGCAACAATAGCCCGGGTGCTTCACAAAACTGGCCTTTATGGGAGAGTGGCAAAAAGAAAGCCATTGTTGAAAAGAACTCGCATCAAATCTCGGCTAGAGTTTCCCAGAAGGCATGTGGGAGACTCTGAGACCAAGTGGAAGAAGATTCTATGGTCTGATGAGACCAAAATAGAGCTTTTTGGCCTCAACGCTAAGCGTTATGTTTGCCACTGATCAACACAAGAAAAGTCCATAATGTCAAAGTGAAAAATAAAATCTACAAATTGTTCTAAATTAATTACAAATATAAAACAGAAAATAATTGATTGCATAAGTATTCACCCCCTTTGCTATGACACACCTAAATAAGCTCTGGTGCAACCAGTTGTCTTTAGAAGTCACATAATTAGTTTAATGGAGTCCACCTGTGTGCAATTAAGGTGTTTCACATGATTTCAGGTTAAATACACCTGTCTCTGGGAGGTCCCACAGTTGGTTAGTACATTTCCTAACAAAAACTACATCATGAAGATGAAGGAACATTCAAAGCAAATCCGGAATAAGGTTCTTCAAAAGCACCAATCAGGGGTAGGATATAAGAACATTTCCAAGGCATTGAATATCCTCTCAGAGCACAGTAAAGTCCATTATTAAGAAATGGAGAGAATATGGCACAACTGTGAATCTGTCTAGAACAGGCTGTCCTCAAAAACGGAGTATCCGGGCGAGAAGTGCACTAGTCAGGGAGGCCACCAAGAGGCCTATGGCAACTCTAAAGGAGTTACAGTGTTCCACGGCTGAGCTGGGAGACACTGTGCATATGGCAACAATAGCCCGGGTGCTTCACAAAACTGGCCTTTATGGGAGAGTGGCAAAAAGAAAGCCATTGTTGAAAAAAACTCGCATCAAATCTCGGCTAGAGTTTCCCAGAAGGCATGTGGGAGACTCTGAGACCAAGTGGAAGAAGATTCTATGGTCTGATGAGACCAAAATAGAGCTTTTTGGCCTCAACGCTAAGCGCTATGTTTGCCACTGATCAACACAAGAAAAGTCCATAATGTCAAAGTGAAAAATAAAATCTACAAATTGTTCTAAATTAATTACAAATATAAAACAGAAAATAATTGATTGCATAAGTATTCACCCCCTTTGCTATGACACACCTAAATAAGCTCTGGTGCAACCAATTGTCTTTAGAAGTCACATAATTAGTTGAATGGAGTCCACCTGTGTGCAATTAAGGTGTTTCACATGATTTCAGGTTAAATACACCTGTCTCTGGGAGGTCCCACAGTTGGTTAGTACATTTCCTAACAAAAACTACATCATGAAGATGAAGGAACATTCAAAGCAAATCCGGAATAAGGTTCTTCAAAAGCACCAATCAGGGGTAGGATATAAGAACATTTCCAAGGCATTGAATATCCTCTCAGAGCACAGTAAAGTCCATTATTAAGAAATGGAGAGAATATGGCACAACTGTGAATCTGTCTAGAACAGGCCATCCTCAAAAACGGAGTATCCGGGCGTATAGGGCACTAGTCAGGGAGGCCACCAAGAGGCCTATGGCAACTCTAAAGGAGTTACAGTGTTCCACGGCTGAGCTGGGAGACACTGTGCATATGGTAACAATAGCCCGGGTGCTTCACAAAACTGGCCTTTATGGGAGAGTGGCAAGAAGAAAGCCATTGTTGAAAAAAACTCGCATCAAATCTCGGCTAGAGTTTCCCAGAAGGCATGTGGGAGACTCTGAGACCAAGTGGAAGAAGATTCTATGGTCTGATGAGACCAAAATAGAGCTTTTTGGCCTCAACGCTAAGCGCTATGTTTGCCACTGATCAACACAAGAAAAGTCCATAATGTCAAAGTGAAAAATAAAATCTACAAATTGTTCTAAATTAATTACAAATATAAAACAGAAAATAATTGATTGCATAAGTATTCACCCCCTTTGCTATGACACACCAAAATACGCTCTGGTGCAACCAATTGTCTTTAGAAGTCACATAATTAGTTGAATGGAGTCCACCTGTGTGCAATTAAGGTGTTTCACATAATTTCAGGTTAAATACACCTGTCTCTGGGAGGTCCCACAGTTGGTTAGTACATTTCCTAACAAAAAAAACATCATGAATATGAAGGAACATTCAAAGCAAATCCGGAATAAGGTTCTTCAAAAGCACCAATCAGGGGTAGGATATAAGAACATTTCCAAGGCATTGAATATCCTCTCAGAGCACAGTAAAGTCCATTATTAAGAAATGGAGAGAATATGGCACAACTGTGAATCTGTCTAGAACAGGCCGTCCTCAAAAACGGAGTATCCGGGCGTATAGGGCACTAGTCAGGGAGGCCACCAAGAGGCCTATGGCAACTCGAAAGGAGTTACAGTGTTCCACGGCTGAGCTGGGAGACACTGTGCATATGGCAACAATAGCCCGGGTGCTTCACAAAACTGGCCTTTATGGGAGAGTGGCAAAAAGAAAGCCATTGTTGAAAAAAACTCGCATCAAATCTCGGCTAGAGTTTCCCAGAAGGCATGTGGGAGACTCTGAGACCAAGTGGAAGAAGATTCTATGGTCTGATGAGACCAAAATAGAGCTTTTTGGCCTCAACGCTAAGCGCTATGTTTGCCACTGATCAACACAAGAAAAGTCCATAATGTCAAAGTGAAAAATAAAATCTACAAATTTTTCTAAATTAATTACAAATATAAAACAGAAAATAATTGATTGCATAAGTATTCACCCCCTTTGCTATGACACACCTAAATAAGCTCTGGTGCAACCAATTGTCTTTAGAAGTCACATAATTAGTTGAATGGAGTCCACCTGTGTGCAATTAAGGTGTTTCACATGATTTCAGGTTAAATACACCTGTCTCTGGGAGGTCCCACAGTTGGTTAGTACATTTCCTAACAAAAACTACATCATGAAGATGAAGGAACATTCAAAGCAAATACGGAATAAGGTTCTTCAAAAGCACCAATCAGGGGTAGGATATAAGAACATTTCCAAGGCATTGAATATCCTCTCAGACCACAGTAAAGTCCATTATTAAGAAATGGAGAGAATATGGCACAACTGTGAATCTGTCTAGAACAGGCCGTCCTCAAAAACGGAGTATCCGGGCGAGAAGTGCACTAGTCAGGGAGGCCACCAAGAGGCCTATGGCAACTCTAAAGGAGTTACAGTGTTCCACGGCTGAGCTGGGAGACACTGTGCATATGGCAACAATAACCCGGGTGCTTCACAAAACTGGCCTTTCTGGGAAAGTGGCAAAAAGAAAGCCATTGTTGAAAAAAACTCGCATCAAATCTCGGCTAGAGTTTCCCAGAAGGCATGTGGGAGACTCTGAGACCAAGTGGAAGAAGATTCTATGGTCTGATGAGACCAAAATAGAGCTTTTTGGCCTCAACGCTAAGCGCTATGTTTGCCACTGATCAACACAAGAAAAGTCCATAATGTCAAAGTGAAAAATAAAATCTACAAATTGTTCTTAATTAATTACAAATATAAAACAGAAAATAATTGATTGCATAAGTATTCACCCCCTTTGCTATGACACACCTAAATAAGCTCTGGTGCAACCAATTGTCTTTATAAGTCACATAATTAGTTGAATGGAGTCCACCTGTGTGCAATTAAGGTGTTTCACATGATTTCAGGTTAAATACACCTGTCTCTGGGAGGTCCCACAGTTGTTTAGTACATTTCCTAACAAAAACTACATCATGAAGATGAAGGAACATTCAAAGCAAATCCGGAATAAGGTTCTTCAAAAGCACCAATCAGGGGTAGGATATAAGAACATTTCCAAGGCATTGAATATCCTCTCAGAGCACAGTAAAGTCCATTATTAAGAAATGGAGAGAATATGGCACAACTGTGAATCTGTCTACAACAGGCCGTCCTCAAAAACTGAGTATCCGGGCGTATAGGGCACTAGTCAGGGAGGCCACCAAGAGGCCTATGGCAACTCTAAAGGAGTTACAGTGTTCCACGGCTGAGCTGGGAGACACTGTGCATATGGCAACAATAGCCCAGGTGCTTCACAAAACTGGCCTTTATGGGAGAGTGGCAAAAAGAAAGCCATTGTTGAAAAAAACTCGCATCAAATCTCGGCTAGAGTTTCCCAGAAGGCATGTGGGAGACTCTGAGACCAAGTGGAAGAAGATTCTATGGTCTGATGAGACCAAAATAGAGCTTTTTGGCCTCAACGCTAAGCGCTATGTTTGCCACTGATCAACACAAGAAAAGTCCATAATGTCAAAGTGAAAAATAAAATCTACAAATTGTTCTAAATTAATTACAAATATAAAACAGAAAATAATTGATTGCATAAGTATTCACCCCCTTTGCTATGACACACCTAAATAAGCTCTGGTGCAACCAATTGCCTTTAAGTCACATAATTAGTTGAATGGAGTCCACCTGTGTGCAATTAAGGTGTTTCACATGATTTCAGGTTAAATATACCTGTCTCTGGGAGGTCCCACAGTTGGTTAGTACATTTCCTAACAAAAACTACATCATGAAGATGAAGGAACATTCAAAGCAAATCCGGAATAAGGTTCTTCAAAAGCACCAATCAGGGGTAGGATATAAGAACATTTCCAAGGCATTGAATATCCTCTCAGAGCACAGTAAAGTCCATTATTAAGAAATGGAGAGAATATGGCACAACTGTGAATCTGTCTAGAACAGGCCGCCCTCAAAAACGGAGTATCCAGGCGTATAGGGAACTAGTCAGGGAGGCCACCAAGAGGCCTATGGCAACTCTAAAGGAGTTACAGTGTTCCACGGCTGAGCTGGGAGACACTGTACATATGGCAACAATAGCCCGGGTGCTTCACAAAACTGGCCTTTATGGGAGAGTGGCAAAAAGAAAGCCATTGTTGAAAAAAACTCGCATCAAATCTCGGCTAGAGTTTCCCAGAAGGCATGTGGGAGACTCTGAGACCAAGTGGAAGAAGATTCTATGGTCTGATGAGACCAAAATAGAGCTTTTTGGCCTCAACGCTAAGCGCTATGTTTGCCACTGATCAATACAAGAAAAGTCCATAATGTCAAAGTGAAAAATAAAATCTACAAATTGTTCTAAATTAATTACAAATATAAAACAGAAAATAATTGATTGCATAAGTATTCACCCCCTTTGCTATGACACACCTAAATAAGCTCTGGTGCAACCAATTGTCTTTAGAAGTCACATAATTAGTTGAATGGAGTCCACCTGTGTGCAATTAAGCTGTTTCACATGATTTCAGGTTAAATACACCTGTCTCTGGGAGGTCCCATAGTTGGTTAGTACATTTCCTAACAAAAACTACATCATGAAGATGAAGGAACATTCAAAGCAAATCCGGAATAAGGTTCTTCAAAAGCACCAATCAGGGGTAGGATATAAGAACATTTCCAAGGCATTGAATATCCTCTCAGAGCACAGTAAAGTCCATTATTAAGAAATGGAGAGAATATGGCACAACTGTGAATCTGTCTAGAACAGGCCGTCCTCAAAAACGGAGTATCCGGGCGTATAGGGCACTAGTCAGGGAGGCCACCAAGAGGCCTATGGCAACTCTAAAGGAGTTACAGTGTTCCACGGCTGAGCTGGGAGACACTGTGCATATGGCAACAATAGCCCAGGTGCATCACAAAACTGGCCATTATGGGAGAGTGGCAAAAAGAAAGCCATTGTTGAAAAAAACTCGCATCAAATCTCGGCTAGAGTTTCCCAGAAGGCATGTGGGAGACTCTGAGACCAAGTGGAAGAAGATTCTATGGTCTGATGAGACCAAAATAGAGCTTTTTGGCCTCAACGCTAAGCGCTATGTTTGCCACTGATCAACACAAGAAAAGTCCATAATGTCAAAGTGAAAAATAAAATCTACAAATTGTTCTAAATTAATTACAAATATAAAACAGAAAATAATTGATTTCATAAGTATTCACCCCCTTTGCTATGACACACCTAAATAAGCTCTGGTGCAACCAATTGTCTTTAGAAGTCACATAATTAGTTGAATGGAGTCCACCTGTGTGCAATTAAGGTGTTTCACATGATTTCAGGTTAAATACACCTGTCTCTGGGAGGTCCCACAGTTGGTTAGTACATTTCCTAACAAAAACTACATCATGAAGATGAAGGAACATTCAAAGCAAATCCGGAATAAGGTTCTTCAAAAGCACCAATCAGGGGTAGGATATAAGAACATTTCCAAGGCATTGAATATCCTCTCAGAGCACATTAAAGTCCATTATTAAGAAATGGAGAGAATATGGCACAACTGTGAATCTGTCTAGAACAGGCCGCCCTCAAAAATGGAGTATCCAGGCGTATAGGGAACTAGTCAGGGAGGCCACCAAGAGGCCTATGGCAACTCTAAAGGAGTTACAGTGTTCCACGGCTGAGCTGGGAGACACTGTACATATGGCAACAATAGCCCGGGTGCTTCACAAAACTGGCCTTTATGGGAGAGTGACAAAAAGAAAGCTATTGTTGAAAAAAACTCGCATCAGATCTCGGCTAGAGTTTCCCAGAAGTCATGTGGGAGACTCTGAGACCAAGTGGAAGAAGATTCTATGGTCTGATGAGACCAAAATAGAGCTTTTTGGCCTCAACGCTAAGCGCTATGTTTGCCACTGATCAACACAAGAAAAGTCCATAATGTCAAAGTGAAAAATAAAATCTACAAATTGTTCTAAATTAATTACAAATATAAAACAGAAAATAATTGATTGCATAAGTATTCACCCCCTTTGCTATGACACACCTAAATAAGCTCTGGTGCAACCAATTGTCTTTAGAAGTCACATAATTAGTTGAATGGAGTCCACCTGTGTGCAATTAAGGTGTTTCACATGATTTCAGGTTAAATACACCTGTCTCTGGGAGGTCCCACAGTTGGTTAGTACATTTCCTAACAAAAACTACATCATGAAGATGAAGGAACATTCAAAGCAAATCCGGAATAAGGTTCTTCAAAAGCACCAATCAGGGGTAGGATATAAGAACATTTCCAAGGCATTGAATATCCTCTCAGAGCACAGTAAAGTCCATTATTAAGAAATGGAGAGAATATGGCACAACTGTGAATCTGTCTAGAACAGGCCGCCCTCAAAAACGGAGTATCCAGGCGTATAGGGAACTAGTCAGGGAGGCCACCAAGAGGCCTATGGCAACTCTAAAGGAGTTACAGTGTTCCACGGCTGAGCTGGGAGACACTGTACATATGGCAACAATAGCCCGGGTGCTTCACAAAACTGGCCTTTATGGGAGAGTGGCAAAAAGAAAGCCATTGTTGAAAAAAACTCGCATCAAATCTCGGCTAGAGTTTCCCAGAAGGCATGTGGGAGACTCTGAGACCAAGTGGAAGAAGATTCTATGGTCTGATGAGACCAAAATAGAGCTTTTTGGCCTCAACGCTAAGCGCTATGTTTGCCACTGATCAATACAAGAAAAGTCCATAATGTCAAAGTGAAAAATAAAATCTACAAATTGTTCTAAATTAATTACAAATATAAAACAGAAAATAATTGATTGCATAAGTATTCACCCCCTTTGCTATGACACACCTAAATAAGCTCTGGTGCAACCAATTGTCTTTAGAAGTCACATAATTAGTTGAATGGAGTCCACCTGTGTGCAATTAAGCTGTTTCACATGATTTCAGGTTAAATACACCTGTCTCTGGGAGGTCCCATAGTTGGTTAGTACATTTCCTAACAAAAACTACATCATGAAGATGAAGGAACATTCAAAGCAAATCCGGAATAAGGTTCTTCAAAAGCACCAATCAGGGGTAGGATATAAGAACATTTCCAAGGCATTGAATATCCTCTCAGAGCACAGTAAAGTCCATTATTAAGAAATGGAGAGAATATGGCACAACTGTGAATCTGTCTAGAACAGGCCGTCCTCAAAAACGGAGTATCCGGGCGTATAGGGCACTAGTCAGGGAGGCCACCAAGAGGCCTATGGCAACTCTAAAGGAGTTACAGTGTTCCACGGCTGAGCTGGGAGACACTGTGCATATGGCAACAATAGCCCAGGTGCATCACAAAACTGGCCATTATGGGAGAGTGGCAAAAAGAAAGCCATTGTTGAAAAAAACTCGCATCAAATCTCGGCTAGAGTTTCCCAGAAGGCATGTGGGAGACTCTGAGACCAAGTGGAAGAAGATTCTATGGTCTGATGAGACCAAAATAGAGCTTTTTGGCCTCAACGCTAAGCGCTATGTTTGCCACTGATCAACACAAGAAAAGTCCATAATGTCAAAGTGAAAAATAAAATCTACAAATTGTTCTAAATTAATTACAAATATAAAACAGAAAATAATTGATTTCATAAGTATTCACCCCCTTTGCTATGACACACCTAAATAAGCTCTGGTGCAACCAATTGTCTTTAGAAGTCACATAATTAGTTGAATGGAGTCCACCTGTGTGCAATTAAGGTGTTTCACATGATTTCAGGTTAAATACACCTGTCTCTGGGAGGTCCCACAGTTGGTTAGTACATTTCCTAACAAAAACTACATCATGAAGATGAAGGAACATTCAAAGCAAATCCGGAATAAGGTTCTTCAAAAGCACCAATCAGGGGTAGGATATAAGAACATTTCCAAGGCATTGAATATCCTCTCAGAGCACATTAAAGTCCATTATTAAGAAATGGAGAGAATATGGCACAACTGTGAATCTGTCTAGAACAGGCCGCCCTCAAAAATGGAGTATCCAGGCGTATAGGGAACTAGTCAGGGAGGCCACCAAGAGGCCTATGGCAACTCTAAAGGAGTTACAGTGTTCCACGGCTGAGCTGGGAGACACTGTGCATATGGCAACAATAGCCCAGGTGCTTCACAAAACTGGCCTTTATGGGAGAGTGGCAAAAAGAAAGCCATTGTTGAAAAAAACTCGCATCAAATCTCGGCTAGAGTTTCCCAGAAGGCATGTGGGAGACTCTGAGACCAAGTGGAAGAAGATTCTATGGTCTGATGAGACCAAAATAGAGCTTTTTGGCCTCAACGCTAAGCGCTATGTTTGCCACTGATCAACACAAGAAAAGTCCATAATGTCAAAGTGAAAAATAAAATCTACAAATTGTTCTTAATTAATTACAAATATAAAACAGAAAATAATTGATTGCATAAGTATTCACCCCCTTTGCTATGACACACCTAAATAAGCTCTGGTGCAACCAATTGTCTTTATAAGTCACATAATTAGTTGAATGGAGTCCACCTGTGTGCAATTAAGGTGTTTCACATGATTTCAGGTTAAATACACCTGTCTCTGGGAGGTCCCACAGTTGTTTAGTACATTTCCTAACAAAAACTACATCATGAAGATGAAGGAACATTCAAAGCAAATCCGGAATAAGGTTCTTCAAAAGCACCAATCAGGGGTAGGATATAAGAACATTTCCAAGGCATTGAATATCCTCTCAGAGCACAGTAAAGTCCATTATTAAGAAATGGAGAGAATATGGCACAACTGTGAATCTGTCTACAACAGGCCGTCCTCAAAAACTGAGTATCCGGGCGTATAGGGCACTAGTCAGGGAGGCCACCAAGAGGCCTATGGCAACTCTAAAGGAGTTACAGTGTTCCACGGCTGAGCTGGGAGACACTGTGCATATGGCAACAATAGCCCAGGTGCTTCACAAAACTGGCCTTTATGGGAGAGTGGCAAAAAGAAAGCCATTGTTGAAAAAAACTCGCATCAAATCTCGGCTAGAGTTTCCCAGAAGGCATGTGGGAGACTCTGAGACCAAGTGGAAGAAGATTCTATGGTCTGATGAGACCAAAATAGAGCTTTTTGGCCTCAACGCTAAGCGCTATGTTTGCCACTGATCAACACAAGAAAAGTCCATAATGTCAAAGTGAAAAATAAAATCTACAAATTGTTCTAAATTAATTACAAATATAAAACAGAAAATAATTGATTGCATAAGTATTCACCCCCTTTGCTATGACACACCTAAATAAGCTCTGGTGCAACCAATTGCCTTTAAGTCACATAATTAGTTGAATGGAGTCCACCTGTGTGCAATTAAGGTGTTTCACATGATTTCAGGTTAAATATACCTGTCTCTGGGAGGTCCCACAGTTGGTTAGTACATTTCCTAACAAAAACTACATCATGAAGATGAAGGAACATTCAAAGCAAATCCGGAATAAGGTTCTTCAAAAGCACCAATCAGGGGTAGGATATAAGAACATTTCCAAGGCATTGAATATCCTCTCAGAGCACAGTAAAGTCCATTATTAAGAAATGGAGAGAATATGGCACAACTGTGAATCTGTCTAGAACAGGCCGCCCTCAAAAACGGAGTATCCAGGCGTATAGGGAACTAGTCAGGGAGGCCACCAAGAGGCCTATGGCAACTCTAAAGGAGTTACAGTGTTCCACGGCTGAGCTGGGAGACACTGTACATATGGCAACAATAGCCCGGGTGCTTCACAAAACTGGCCTTTATTCGAGAGTGGCAAAAAGAAAGCCATTGTTGAAAAAAACTCGCATCAAATCTCGGCTAGAGTTTCCCAGAAGGCATGTGGGAGACTCTGAGACCAAGTGGAAGAAGATTCTATGGTCTGATGAGACCAAAATAGAGCTTTTTGGCCTCAACGCTAAGCGCTATGTTTGCCACTGATCAATACAAGAAAAGTCCATAATGTCAAAGTGAAAAATAAAATCTACAAATTGTTCTAAATTAATTACAAATATAAAACAGAAAATAATTGATTGCATAAGTATTCACCCCCTTTGCTATGACACACCTAAATAAGCTCTGGTGCAACCAATTGTCTTTAGAAGTCACATAATTAGTTGAATGGAGTCCACCTGTGTGCAATTAAGCTGTTTCACATGATTTCAGGTTAAATACACCTGTCTCTGGGAGGTCCCATAGTTGGTTAGTACATTTCCTAACAAAAACTACATCATGAAGATGAAGGAACATTCAAAGCAAATCCGGAATAAGGTTCTTCAAAAGCACCAATCAGGGGTAGGATATAAGAACATTTCCAAGGCATTGAATATCCTCTCAGAGCACAGTAAAGTCCATTATTAAGAAATGGAGAGAATATGGCACAACTGTGAATCTGTCTAGAACAGGCCGTCCTCAAAAACGGAGTATCCGGGCGTATAGGGCACTAGTCAGGGAGGCCACCAAGAGGCCTATGGCAACTCTAAAGGAGTTACAGTGTTCCACGGCTGAGCTGGGAGACACTGTGCATATGGCAACAATAGCCCAGGTGCATCACAAAACTGGCCATTATGGGAGAGTGGCAAAAAGAAAGCCATTGTTGAAAAAAACTCGCATCAAATCTCGGCTAGAGTTTCCCAGAAGGCATGTGGGAGACTCTGAGACCAAGTGGAAGAAGATTCTATGGTCTGATGAGACCAAAATAGAGCTTTTTGGCCTCAACGCTAAGCGCTATGTTTGCCACTGATCAACACAAGAAAAGTCCATAATGTCAAAGTGAAAAATAAAATCTACAAATTGTTCTAAATTAATTACAAATATAAAACAGAAAATAATTGATTTCATAAGTATTCACCCCCTTTGCTATGACACACCTAAATAAGCTCTGGTGCAACCAATTGTCTTTAGAAGTCACATAATTAGTTGAATGGAGTCCACCTGTGTGCAATTAAGGTGTTTCACATGATTTCAGGTTAAATACACCTGTCTCTGGGAGGTCCCACAGTTGGTTAGTACATTTCCTAACAAAAACTACATCATGAAGATGAAGGAACATTCAAAGCAAATCCGGAATAAGGTTCTTCAAAAGCACCAATCAGGGGTAGGATATAAGAACATTTCCAAGGCATTGAATATCCTCTCAGAGCACATTAAAGTCCATTATTAAGAAATGGAGAGAATATGGCACAACTGTGAATCTGTCTAGAACAGGCCGCCCTCAAAAATGGAGTATCCAGGCGTATAGGGAACTAGTCAGGGAGGCCACCAAGAGGCCTATGGCAACTCTAAAGGAGTTACAGTGTTCCACGGCTGAGCTGGGAGACACTGTACATATGGCAACAATAGCCCGGGTGCTTCACAAAACTGGCCTTTATGGGAGAGTGACAAAAAGAAAGCTATTGTTGAAAAAAACTCGCATCAGATCTCGGCTAGAGTTTCCCAGAAGTCATGTGGGAGACTCTGAGACCAAGTGGAAGAAGATTCTATGGTCTGATGAGACCAAAATAGAGCTTTTTGGCCTCAACGCTAAGCGCTATGTTTGCCACTGATCAACACAAGAAAAGTCCATAATGTCAAAGTGAAAAATAAAATCTACAAATTGTTCTAAATTAATTACAAATATAAAACAGAAAATAATTGATTGCATAAGTATTCACCCCCTTTGCTATGACACACCTAAATAAGCTCTGGTGCAACCAATTGTCTTTAGAAGTCACATAATTAGTTGAATGGAGTCCACCTGTGTGCAATTAAGGTGTTTCACATGATTTCAGGTTAAATACACCTGTCTCTGGGAGGTCCCACAGTTGGTTAGTACATTTCCTAACAAAAACTACATCATGAAGATGAAGGAACATTCAAAGCAAATCCGGAATAAGGTTCTTCAAAAGCACCAATCAGGGGTAGGATATAAGAACATTTCCAAGGCATTGAATATCCTCTCAGAGCACAGTAAAGTCCATTATTAAGAAATGGAGAGAATATGGCACAACTGTGAATCTGTCTAGAACAGGCCGCCCTCAAAAACGGAGTATCCAGGCGTATAGGGAACTAGTCAGGGAGGCCACCAAGAGGCCTATGGCAACTCTAAAGGAGTTACAGTGTTCCACGGCTGAGCTGGGAGACACTGTACATATGGCAACAATAGCCCGGGTGCTTCACAAAACTGGCCTTTATGGGAGAGTGGCAAAAAGAAAGCCATTGTTGAAAAAAACTCGCATCAAATCTCGGCTAGAGTTTCCCAGAAGGCATGTGGGAGACTCTGAGACCAAGTGGAAGAAGATTCTATGGTCTGATGAGACCAAAATAGAGCTTTTTGGCCTCAACGCTAAGCGCTATGTTTGCCACTGATCAATACAAGAAAAGTCCATAATGTCAAAGTGAAAAATAAAATCTACAAATTGTTCTAAATTAATTACAAATATAAAACAGAAAATAATTGATTGCATAAGTATTCACCCCCTTTGCTATGACACACCTAAATAAGCTCTGGTGCAACCAATTGTCTTTAGAAGTCACATAATTAGTTGAATGGAGTCCACCTGTGTGCAATTAAGCTGTTTCACATGATTTCAGGTTAAATACACCTGTCTCTGGGAGGTCCCATAGTTGGTTAGTACATTTCCTAACAAAAACTACATCATGAAGATGAAGGAACATTCAAAGCAAATCCGGAATAAGGTTCTTCAAAAGCACCAATCAGGGGTAGGATATAAGAACATTTCCAAGGCATTGAATATCCTCTCAGAGCACAGTAAAGTCCATTATTAAGAAATGGAGAGAATATGGCACAACTGTGAATCTGTCTAGAACAGGCCGTCCTCAAAAACGGAGTATCCGGGCGTATAGGGCACTAGTCAGGGAGGCCACCAAGAGGCCTATGGCAACTCTAAAGGAGTTACAGTGTTCCACGGCTGAGCTGGGAGACACTGTGCATATGGCAACAATAGCCCAGGTGCATCACAAAACTGGCCATTATGGGAGAGTGGCAAAAAGAAAGCCATTGTTGAAAAAAACTCGCATCAAATCTCGGCTAGAGTTTCCCAGAAGGCATGTGGGAGACTCTGAGACCAAGTGGAAGAAGATTCTATGGTCTGATGAGACCAAAATAGAGCTTTTTGGCCTCAACGCTAAGCGCTATGTTTGCCACTGATCAACACAAGAAAAGTCCATAATGTCAAAGTGATAAATAAAATCTACAAATTGTTCTAAATTAATTACAAATATAAAACAGAAAATAATTGATTTCATAAGTATTCACCCCCTTTGCTATGACACACCTAAATAAGCTCTGGTGCAACCAATTGTCTTTAGAAGTCACATAATTAGTTGAATGGAGTCCACCTGTGTGCAATTAAGGTGTTTCACATGATTTCAGGTTAAATACACCTGTCTCTGGGAGGTCCCACAGTTGGTTAGTACATTTCCTAACAAAAACTACATCATGAAGATGAAGGAACATTCAAAGCAAATCCGGAATAAGGTTCTTCAAAAGCACCAATCAGGGGTAGGATATAAGAACATTTCCAAGGCATTGAATATCCTCTCAGAGCACATTAAAGTCCATTATTAAGAAATGGAGAGAATATGGCACAACTGTGAATCTGTCTAGAACAGGCCGCCCTCAAAAATGGAGTATCCAGGCGTATAGGGAACTAGTCAGGGAGGCCACCAAGAGGCCTATGGCAACTCTAAAGGAGTTACAGTGTTCCACGGCTGAGCTGGGAGACACTGTACATATGGCAACAATAGCCCGGGTGCTTCACAAAACTGGCCTTTATGGGAGAGTGGCAAAAAGAAAGCTATTGTTGAAAAAAACTCGCATCAAATCTCGGCTAGAGTTTCCCAGAAGTCATGTGGGAGACTCTGAGACCAAGTGGAAGAAGATTCTATGGTCTGATGAGACCAAAATAGAGCTTTTTGGCCTCAACGCTAAGCGCTATGTTTGCCACTGATCAACACAAGAAAAGTCCATAATGTCAAAGTGAAAAATAAAATCTACAAATTGTTCTAAATTAATTACAAATATAAAACAGAAAATAATTGATTGCATAAGTATTCACCCCCTTTGCTATGACACACCTAAATAAGCTCTGGTGCAACCAATTGTCTTTAGAAGTCACATAATTAGTTGAATGGAGTCCACCTGTGTGCAATTAAGGTGTTTCACATGATTTCAGGTTAAATACACCTGTCTCTGGGAGGTCCCACAGTTGGTTAGTACATTTCCTAACAAAAACTACATCATGAAGATGAAGGAACATTCAAAGCAAATCCGGAATAAGGTTCTTCAAAAGCACCAATCAGGGGTAGGATATAAGAACATTTCCAAGGCATTGAATATCCTCTCAGAGCACAGTAAAGTCCATTATTAAGAAATGGAGAGAATATGGCACAACTGTGAATCTGTCTAGAACAGGCCGTCCTCAAAAACGGAGTATCCGGGCGTATAGGGCACTAGTCAGGGAGGCCACCAAGAGGCCTATGGCAACTCTAAAGGAGTTACAGTGTTCCACGGCTGAGCTGGGAGACACTGTGCATATGGCAACAATAGCCCGGGTGCTTCACAAAACTGGCCTTTATGGGAGAGTGGCAAAAAGAAAGCCATTGTTGAAAAAAACTCGCATCAAATCTCGGCTAGAGTTTCCCAGAAGGCATGTGGGAGACTCTGAGACCATGTGGAAGAAGATTCTATGGTCTGATGAGACCAAAATAGAGCTTTTTGGCCTCAACGCTAAGCGCTATGTTTGCCACTGATCAACACAAGAAAAGTCCATAATGTCAAAGTGAAAAATAAAATCTACAAATTGTTCTAAATTAATTACAAATATAAAACAGAAAATAATTGATTGCATAAGTATTCACCCCCTTTGCTATGACACACCTAAATAAGCTCTGGTGCAACCAGTTGTCTTTAGAAGTCACATAATTAGTTGAATGGAGTCCACCTGTGTGCAATTAAGGTGTTTCACATGATTTCAGGTTAAATACACCTGTCTCTGGGAGGTCCCACAGTTGGTTAGTACATATCCTAACAAAAACTACATCATGAAGATGAAGGAACATTCAAAGCAAATCCAGAATAAGGTTCTTCAAAAGCAACAATCAGGGGTAGGATATAAGAACATTTCCAAGGCATTGAATATCCTCTCAGAGCACAGTAAAGTCCATTATTAAGAAATGGAGAGAATATGGCACAACTGTGAATCTGTCTAGAACAGGCCGTCCTCAAAAACGGAGTATCCGGGCGTATAGGGCACTAGTCAGGGAGGCCACCAAGAGGCCTATGGCAACTCTAAAGGAGTTACAGTGTTCCACGGCTGAGCTGGGAGACACTGTGCATATGGCAACAATAGCCCGGGTGCTTCACAAAACTGGCCTTTATGGGAGAGTGGCAAAAAGAAAGCCATTGTTGAAAAAAACTCGCATCAAATCTCGGCTAGAGTTTCCCAGAAGGCATGTGGGAGACGCTGAGACCAAGTGGAAGAAGATTCTATGGTCTGATGAGACCAAAATAGAGCTTTTTGGCCTCAACGCTAAGCGCTATGTTGGCCACTGATCAACACAAGAAAAGTCCATAATGTCAAAGTGAAAAATAAAATCTACAAATTGTTCTAAATTAATTACAAATATAAAACAGAAAATAATTGATTGCATAAGTATTCACCCCCTTTGCTATGACACACCTAAATAAGCTCTGGTGCAACCAATTGTCTTTAGAAGTCAGATAATTAGTTGAATGGAGTCCACCTGTGTGCAATTAAGGTGTTTCACATGATTTCAGGTTAAATACACCTGTCTCTGGGAGGTCCCATACTTGGTTAGTACATTTCCTAACAAAAACTACATCATGAAGATGAAGGAACATTCAAAGCAAATCCGGAATAAGATTCTTCAAAAGCACCAATCAGGGGTAGGATATAAGAACATTTCCAAGGCATTGAATATCCTCTCAGAGCACAGTAAAGTCCATTATTAAGAAATGGAGAGAATATGGCACAACTGTGAATCTGTCTAGAACAGGCCGTCCTCAAAAACGGAGTATCCGGGCGTATAGGGCACTAGTCAGGGAGGCCACCAAGAGGCCTATGGCAACTCTAAAGGAGTTACAGTGTTCCACGGCTGAGCTGGGAGACACTGTGCATATGGCAACAATAGCCCGGGTGCTTCACAAAACTGGCCTTTATGGGAGAGTGGCAAAAAGAAAGCCATTGTTGTAAAGAACTCGCATCAAATCTCGGCTAGAGTTTCCCAGAAGGCATGTGGGAGACTCTGAGACCAAGTGGAAGAAGATTCTATGGTCTGATGAGACCAAAATAGAGCTTTTTGGCCTCAACGCTAAGCGTTATGTTTGCCACTGATCAACACAAGAAAAGTCCATAATGTCAAAGTGAAAAATAAAATCTACAAATTGTTCTAAATTAATTACAAATATAAAACAGAAAATAATTGATTGCATAAGTATTCACCCCCTTTGCTATGACACACCTAAATAAGCTCTGGTGCAACCAGTTGTCTTTAGAAGTCACATAATTAGTTGAATGGAGTCCACCTGTGTGCAATTAAGGTGTTTCATATGATTTCAGGTTAAATACACCTGTCTCTGGGAGGTCCCACAGTTGGTTAGTACATTTCCTAACAAAAACTACATCATGAAGATGAAGGAACATTCAAAGCAAATCCGAAATGAGGTTCTTCAAAAGCACCAATCAGGGGTAGGATATAAGAACATTTCCAAGGCATTGAATATCCTCTCAGAGCACAGTAAAGTCCATTATTAAGAAATGGAGAGAATATGGCACAACTGTGAATCTGTCTAGAACAGGCCGTCCTCAAAAACGGAGTATCCGGGCGTATAGGGCACTAGTCAGGGAGGCCACCAAGAGGCCTATGGCAACTCTAAAGGAGTTACAGTGTTCCACGGCTGAGCTGGGAGACACTGTGCATATGGCAACAATAGCCCGGGTGCTTCACAAAACTGGCCTTTATGGGAGAGTGGCAAAATGAAAGCCATTGTTGAAAAAAACTCGCATCAAATCTCGGCTAGAGTTTCCCAGAAGGCATGTGGGAGACGCTGAGACCAAGTGGAAGAAGATTCTATGGTCTGATGAGACCAAAATAGAGCTTTTTGGCCTCAACGCTAAGCGCTATGTTTGCCACTGATCAACAGAAGAAAAGTCCATAATATCAAAGTGAAAAATAAAATCTACAAATTGTTCTAAATTAATTACAAATATAAAACAGAAAATAATTGATTGCATAAGTATTCACCCCCTTTGCTATGACACACCTAAATAAGCTCTGGTGCAACCAATTGTCTTTAGAAGTCACATAATTAGTTGAATGGAGTCCACCTGTGTGCAATTAAGGTGTTTCACATGATTTCAGGTTAAATACACCTGTCTCTGGGAGGTCCCATAGTTGGTTAGTACATTTCCTAACAAAAACTACATCATGAAGATGAAGGAACATTCAAAGCAAATCCGAAATGAGGTTCTTCAAAAGCACCAATCAGGGGTAGGATATAAGAACATTTCCAAGGCATTGAATATCCTCTCAGAGCACAGTAAAGTCCATTATTAAGAAATGGAGAGAATATGGCACAACTGTGAATCTGTCTAGAACAGGCCGTCCTCAAAAACGGAGTATCCGGGCGTATAGGGCACTAGTCAGGGAGGCCACCAAGAGGCCTATGGCAACTCGAAAGGAGTTACAGTGTTCCACGGCTGAGCTGGGAGACACTGTGCATATGGCAACAATAGCCCGGGTGCTTCACAAAACTGGCCTTTATGGGAGAGTGGCAAAAAGAAAGCCATTGTTGAAAAAAACTCGCATCAAATCTCGGCTAGAGTTTCCCAGAAGGCATGTGGGAGACGCTGAGACCAAGTGGAAGAAGATTCTATGGTCTGATGAGACCAAAATAGAGCTTTTTGGCCTCAACGCTAAGCGCTATGTTGGCCACTGATCAACACAAGAAAAGTCCATAATGTCAAAGTGAAAAATAAAATCTACAAATTGTTCTAAATTAATTACAAATATAAAACAGAAAATAATTGATTGCATAAGTATTCACCCCCTTTGCTATGACACACCTAAATAAGCTCTGGTGCAACCAATTGTCTTTAGAAGTCACATAATTAGTTGAATGGAGTCCACCTGTGTGCAATTAAGGTGTTTCACATGATTTCAGGTTAAATACACCTGTCTCTGGGAGGTCCCATAGTTGGTTAGTACATTTCCTAACAAAAACTACATCATGAAGATGAAGGAACATTCAAAGCAAATCCGGAATAAGATTCTTCAAAAGCACCAATCAGGGGTAGGATATAAGAACATTTCCAAGGCATTGAATATCCTCTCAGAGCACAGTAAAGTCCATTATTAAGAAATGGAGAGAATATGGCACAACTGTGAATCTGTCTAGAACAGGCCGTCCTCAAAAACGGAGTATCCGGGCGTATAGGGCACTAGTCAGGGAGGCCACCAAGAGGCCTATGGCAACTCTAAAGGAGTTACAGTGTTCCACGGCTGAGCTGGGAGACACTGTGCATATGGCAACAATAGCCCGGGTGCTTCACAAAACTGGCCTTTATGGGAGAGTGGCAAAAAGAAAGCCATTGTTGAAAAAAACTCGCATCAAATCTCAGCTAGAGTTTCCCAGAAGGCATGTGGGAGACTCTGAGACCATGTGGAAGAAGATTCTATGGTCTGATGAGACCAAAATAGAGCTTTTTGGCCTCAACGCTAAGCGCTATGTTTGCCACTGATCAACACAAGAAAAGTCCATAATGTCAAAGTGAAAAATAAAATCTACAAATTGTTCTAAATTAATTACAAATCTAAAACAGAAAATAATTGATTGCATAAGTATTCACCCCCTTTGCTATGACACACCTAAATAAGCTCTGGTGCAACCAGTTGTCTTTAGAAGTCACATAATTAGTTGAATGGAGTCCACCTGTGTGCAATTAAGGTGTTTCACATGATTTCAGGTTAAATACACCTGTCTCTGGGAGGTCCCACAGTTGGTTAGTACATTTCCTAACAAAAACTACATCATGAAGATGAAGGAACATTTAAAGCAAATCCAGAATAAGGTTCTTCAAAAGCAACAATCAGGGGTAGGATATAAGAACATTTCCAAGGCATTGAATATCCTCTCAGAGCACAGTAAAGTCCATTATTAAGAAATGGAGAGAATATGGCACAACTGTGAATCTGTCTAGAACAGGCCGTCCTCAAAAACGGAGTATCCGGGCGTATAGGGCACTAGTCAGGGAGGCCACCAAGAGGCCTATGGCAACTCTAAAGGAGTTACAGTGTTCCACGGCTGAGCTGGGAGACACTGTGCATATGGCAACAATAGCCCGGGTGCTTCACAAAACTGGCCTTTATGGGAGAGTGGCAAAAAGAAAGCCAATGTTGTAAAGAACTCGCATCAAATCTCGGCTAGAGTTTCCCAAAAGGCATGTGGGAGACTCTGAGACCAAGTGGAAGAAGATTCTATGGTCTGATGAGACCAAAATAGAGCTTTTTGGCCTCAACGCTAAGCGTTATGTTTGCCACTGATCAACACAAGAAAAGTCCATAATGTCAAAGTGAAAAATAAAATCTACAAATTGTTCTAAATTAATTACAAATATAAAACAGAAAATAATTGATTGCATAAGTATTCACCCCCTTTGCTATGACACACCTAAATAAGCTCTGGTGCAACCAGTTGTCTTTAGAAGTCACATAATTAGTTTAATGGAGTCCACCTGTGTGCAATTAAGGTGTTTCACATGATTTCAGGTTAAATACACCTGTCTCTGGGAGGTCCCACAGTTGGTTAGTACATTTCCTAACAAAAACTACATCATGAAGATGAAGGAACATTCAAAGCAAATCCGGAATAAGGTTCTTCAAAAGCACCAATCAGGGGTAGGATATAAGAACATTTCCAAGGCATTGAATATCCTCTCAGAGCACAGTAAAGTCCATTATTAAGAAATGGAGAGAATATGGCACAACTGTGAATCTGTCTAGAACAGGCCGTCCTCAAAAACGGAGTATCCGGGCGTATAGGGCACTAGTCAGGGAGGCCACCAAGAGGCCTATGGCAACTCTAAAGGAGTTACAGTGTTCCACGGCTGAGCTGGGAGACACTGTGCATATGGCAACAATAGCCCGGGTGCTTCACAAAACTGGCCTTTATGGGAGAGTGGCAAAAAGAAAGCCATTGTTGAAAAAAACTTGCATCAAATCTCGGCTAGAGTTTCCCAGAAGGCATGTGGGAGACTCTGAGACCAAGTGGAAGAAGATTCTATGGTCTGATGAGACCAAAATAGAGCTTTTTGGCCTCAACGCTAAGCGCTATGTTTGCCACTGATCAACACAAGAAAAGTCCATAATGTCAAAGTGAAAAATAAAATCTACAAATTGTTCTAAATTAATTACAAATATAAAACAGAAAATAATTGATTGCATAAGTAATCACCCCCTTTGCTATGACACATCTAAATAAGCTCTGGTGCAACCAATTGTCTTTAGAAGTCACATAATTAGTTGAATGGAGTCCACCTGTGTGCAATTAAGGTGTTTCACATGATTTCAGGTTAAATACACCTGTCTCTGGGAGGTCCCACAGTTGGTTAGTACATTTCCTAACAAAAACTACATCATGAAGATGAAGGAACATTCAAAGCAAATCCAGAATAAGGTTCTTCAAAAGCACCAATCAGGGGTAGGATATAAGAACATTTCCAAGGCATTGAATATCCTCTCAGAGCACAGTAAAGTCCATTATTAAGAAATGGAGAGAATATGGCACAACTGTGAATCTGTCTACAACAGGCCGTCCTCAAAAACTGAGTATCCGTGCGTATAGGGCACTAGTCAGGGAGGCCACCAAGAGGCCTATGGCAACTCTAAAGGAGTTACAGTGTTCCACGGCTGAGCTGGGAGACACTGTGCATATGGCAACAATAGCCCGGGTGCTTCACAAAACTGGCCTTTATGGGAGAGTGGCAAAAAGAAAGCCATTGTTGAAAAAAACTTGCATCAAACCTTGGCTAGAGTTTCCCAGAAGGCATGTGGGAGACTCTGAGACCAAGTGGAAGAAGATTCTATGGTCTGATGAGACCAAAATAGAGCTTTTTGGCCTCAACGCTAAGCGCTATGTTTGCCACTGATCAACACAAGAAAAGTCCATAATGTCAAAGTGAAAAATAAAATCTACAAATTGTTCTAAATTAATTACAAATATAAAACAGAAAATAATTGATTGCATAAGTATTCACCCCCTTTGCTATGACACACCTAAATAAGCTCTGGTGCAACCAATTGTCTTTAGAAGTCACATAATTAGTTGAATGGAGTCCACCTGTGTGCAATTAAGGTGTTTCATATGATTTCAGGTTAAATACACCTGTCTCTGGGAGGTCCCACAGTTGGTTAGTACATTTCCTAACAAAAACTACATCATGAAGATGAAGGAACATTCAAAGCAAATCCGGAATAAGGTTCTTCAAAAGCACCAATCAGGGGTAGGATATAAGAACATTTCCAAGGCATTGAATATCCTCTCAGAGCACAGTAAAGTCCATTATTAAGAAATGGAGAGAATATGGCACAACTGTGAATCTGTCTAGAACAGGCCGTCCTCAAAAACGGAGTATCCGGGCGTATAGGGCACTAGTCAGGGAGGCCACCAAGAGGCCTATGGCAACTCTAAAGGAGTTACAGTGTTCCACGGCTGAGCTGGGAGACACTGTGCATATGGCAACAATAGCCCGGGTGCTTCACAAAACTGGCCTTTATGGGAGAGTGGCAAAAAGAAAGCCATTGTTGAAAAAAACTCGCATCAAATCTCGGCTAGAGTTTCCCAGAAGGCATGTGGGAGACTCTGAGACCAAGTGGAAGAAGATTCTATGGTCTGATGAGACCAAAATAGAGCTTTTTGGCCTCAACACTAAGCGCTATGTTTGCCACTGATCAACACAAGAAAAGTCCATAATGTCAAAGTGAAAAATAAAATCTACAAATTGTTCTAAATTAATTACAAATATAAAACAGAAAATAATTGATTGCATAAGTATTCACCCCCTTTGCTATGACACACCTAAATAAGCTCTGGTGCAACCAATTGTCTTTAGAAGTCACATAATTAGTTGAGTGGAGTCCACCTGTGTGCAATTAAGGTGTTTCACATGATTTCAGGTTAAATACACCTGTCTCTGGGAGGTCCCACAGTTGGTTAGTACATTTCCTAACAAAAACTACATCATGAAGATGAAGGAACATTCAAAGCAAATCCGGAATAAGGTTCTTCAAAAGCACCAATCAGGGGTAGGATATAAGAACATTTCCAAGGCATTGAATATCCTCTCAGAGCACAGTAAAGTCCATTATTAAGAAATGGAGAGAATATGGCACAACTGTGAATCTGTCTAGAACAGGCCGTCCTCAAAAACGGAGTATCCGGGCGTATAGGGCACTAGTCAGGGAGGCCACCAAGAGGCCTATGGCAACACTAAAGGAGTTACAGTGTTCCACGGCTGAGCTGGGAGACACTGTGCATATGGCAACAATAGCCCGGGTGCTTCACAAAACTGGCCTTTCTGGGAAAGTGGCAAAAAGAAAGCCATTGTTGAAAAAAACTCGCATCAAATCTCGGCTAGAGTTTCCCAGAAGGCATGTGGGAGACTCTGAGACCAAGTGGAAGAAGATTCTATGGTCTGATGAGACCAAAATAGAGCTTTTTGGCCTCAACGCTAAGCGCTATGTTTGCCACTGATCAACACAAGAAAAGTCCATAATGTCAAAGTGAAAAATAAAATCTACAAATTGTTCTAAATTAATTACAAATATAAAACAGAAAATAATTGATTGCATAAGTATTCACCCCCTTTGCTATGACACACCTAAATAAGCTCTGGTGCAACCAATTGTCTTTAGAAGTCACATAATTAGTTGAGTGGAGTCCACCTGTGTGCAATTAAGGTGTTTCACATGATTTCAGGTTAAATACACCTGTCTCTGGGAGGTCCCACAGTTGGTTAGTACATTTCCTAACAAAAACTACATCATGAAGATGAAGGAACATTCAAAGCAAATCCGGAATAAGGTTCTTCAAAAGCACCAATCAGGGGTAGGATATAAGAACATTTCCAAGGCATTGAATATCTTCTCAGAGCACAGTAAAGTCCATCATTAAGAAATGGAGAGAATATGGCACAACTGTGAATTTGTCTAGAACAGGCCGTCCTCAAAAACGGAGTATCCGGGCGTATAGGGCACTAGTCAGGGAGGCCACCAAGAGGCCTATGGCAACTCTAAAGGAGTTACAGTGTTCCACGGCTGAGCTGGGAGACACTGTGCATATGGCAACAATAGCCCGGGTGCTTCACAAAACTGGCCTTTATGGGAGAGTGGCAAAAAGAAAGCCATTGTTGAAAAAAACTCGCATCAAATCTCGGCTAGAGTTTCCCAGAAGGCATGTGGGAGACTCTGAGACCAAGTGGAAGAAGATTCTATGGTCTGATGAGACCAAAATAGAGCTTTTTGGCCTCAACTCTAAGCGCTATGTTTGCCACTGATCAACACAAGAAAAGTCCATAATGTCAAAGTGAAAAATAAAATCTACAAATTGTTCTAAATTAATTACAAATCTAAAACAGAAAATAATTGATTGCATAAGTATTCACCCCCTTTGCTATGACACACCTAAAGAAGCTCTGGTGCAACCAATTGTCTGTAGAAGTCACATAATTAGTTGAATGGAGTCCACCTGTGTGCAATTAAGGTGTTTCACATGATTTCAGGTTAAATACACCTGTCTCTGGGAGGTCCCATAGTTGGTTAGTACATTTCCTAACAAAGACTACATCATGAAGATGAAGGAACATTCAAAGCAAATCCGGAATAAGGTTCTTCAAAAGCACCAATCAGGGGTAGGATATAAGAACATTTCCAAGGCATTGAATATCTTCTCAGAGCACAGTAAAGTCCATTATTAATAAATGGAGAGAATATGGCACAACTGTGAATCTGTCTAGAACAGGCTGTCCTCAAAAACGGAGTATCCGGGCGAGAAGTGCACTAGTCAGGGAGGCCACCAAGAGGCCTATGGCAACTCTAAAGGAGTTACAGTGTTCCACGGCTGAGCTGGGAGACACTGTGCATATGGCAACAATAGCCCGGGTGCTTCACAAAACTGGCCTTTATGGGAGAGTGGCAAAAAGAGAGCCATTGTTGAAAAAAACTCGCATCAAATCTCGGCTAGAGTTTCCCAGAAGGCATGTGGGAGACTCTGAGACCAAGTGGAAGAAGATTCTATGGTCTGATGAGACCAAAATAGAGCTTTTTGGCCTCAACGCTAAGCGCTATGTTTGCCACTGATCAACACAAGAAAAGTCCATAATGTCAAAGTGAAAAATAAAATCTACAAATTGTCCTAAATTAATTACAAATATAAAACAGAAAATAATTGATTGCATAAGTATTCACCCCCTTTGCTATGACACACCTAAATAAGATCTGGTGCAACCAATTGTCTTTAGAAGTCACATAATTAGTTGAATGGAGTCCACCTGTGTGCAATTAAGCTGTTTCACATGATTTCAGGTTAAATACACCTGTCTCTGGGAGGTCCCACAGTTGGTTAGTACATTTCATAACAATAACTACATCATGAAGATGAAGGAACATTCAAAGCAAATCCGGAATAAGGTTCTTCAAAAGCACCAATCAGGGGTAGGATATAAGAACATTCCCAAGGCATTGAATATCCTCTCAGAGCACAGTAAAGTCCATTATTAAGAAATGGAGAGAATATGGCACAACTGTGAATCTGTCTAGAACAGGCCGTCCTCAAAAACGGAGTATCCGGGCGTATAGGGCATTAGTCAGGGAGGCCACCAAGAGGCCTATGGCAACTCTAAAGGAGTTACAGTGTTCCACGGCTGAGCTGGGAGACACTGTGCATATGGCAACAATAGCCCGGGTGCTTCACAAAACTGGCCTTTATGGGAGAGTGGCAAAAAGAATGCCATTGTTGAAAAAAAACTCGCATCAAATCTCAGCTAGAGATTCCCAGAAGGCATGTGGGAGACTCTGAGACCAAGTGGAAGAAGATTCTATGGTCTGATGAGACCAAAATAGAGCTTTTTGGCCTCAACGCTAAGCGCTATGTTTGCCACTGATCACCACAAGAAAAGTCCATAATGTCAAAGTGAAAAATAAAATCTACAAATTGTTCTAAATTAATTACAAATATAAAACAGAAAATAATTGATTGCATAAGTATTCACCCCCTTTGCTATGACACACCTAAATAAGCTCTGGTGCAACCAATTGTCTTTAGAAGTCACATAATTAGTTGAATGGAGTCCACCTGTGTGCAATTAAGGTGTTTCACATGATTTCAGGTTAAATACACCTGTCTCTGGGAGGTCCCACAGTTGGTTAGTACATTTCCTAACAAAAACTACATCATGAAGATGAAGGAACATTCAAAGCAAATCCGGAATAAGGTTCTTCAAAAGCACCAATCAGGGGTAGGATATAAGAACATTTCCAAGGCATTGAATATCCTCTCAGAGCACAGTAAAGTCCATTATTAAGAAATGGAGAGAATATGGCACAACTGTGAATCTGTCTTGTACAGGCCGTCCTCAAAAACGGAGTATCCGGGCGTATAGGGCACTAGTCAGGGAGGCCACCAAGAGGCCTATGGCAACTCTAAAGGAGTTACAGTGTTCCACGGCTGAGCTGGGAGACACTGTGTATATGGCAACAATAGCCTGGGTGCTTCACAAAACTGGCCTTTATGGGAGAGTGGCAAAAAGAAAGCCATTGTTGAAAAAAACTCGCATCAAATCTCGGCTAGAGTTTCCCAGAAGGCATGTGGGAGACTCTGAGACCAAGTGGAAGAAGATTCTATGGTCTGATGAGACCAAAATAGAGCTTTTTGGCCTCAACGCTAAGCGCTATGTTTGCCACTGATCAACACAAGAAAAGTCCATAATGTCAAAGTGAAAAATAAAATCTACAAATTGTCCTAAATTAATTACAAATATAAAACAGAAAATAATTGATTGCATAAGTATTCACCCCCTTTGCTATGACACACCTAAATAAGCTCTGGTGCAACCAATTGTCTTTAGAAGTCACATAATTAGTTGAATGGAGTCCACCTGTGTGCAATTAAGCTGTTTCACATAATTTCAGGTTAAATACACCTGTCTCTGGGAGGTCCCACAGTTGGTTAGTACATTTCATAACAAAAACTACATCATGAAGATGAAGGAACATTCAAAGCAAATCCGGAATAAGGTTCTTCAAAAGCACCAATCAGGGGTAGGATATAAGAACATTCCCAAGGCATTGAATATCCTCTCAGAGCACAGTAAAGTCCATTATTAAGAATTGGAGAGAATATGGCACAACTGTGAATCTGTCTAGAACAGGCCGTCCTCAAAAACGGAGTATCCGGGCGTATAGGGCACTAGTCAGGGAGGCCACCAAGAGGCCTATGGCAACTCTAAAGGAGTTACAGTGTTCCACGGCTGAGCTGGGAGACACTGTGCATATGGCAACAATAGCCCGGGTGCTTCACAAAACTGGCCTTTATGGGAGAGTGGCAAAAAGAAAGCCATTGTTGAAAAAAAACTCGCATCAAATCTCAGCTAGAGATTCCCAGAAGGCATGTGGGAGACTCTGAGACCAAGTGGAAGAAGATTCTATGGTCTGATGAGACCAAAATAGAGCTTTTTGGCCTCAACGCTAAGCGCTATGTTTGCCACTGATCAACACAAGAAAAGTCCATAATGTCAAAGTGAAAAATAAAATCTACAAATTGTTCTAAATTAATTACAAATATAAAACAGAAAATAATTGATTGCATAAGTATTCACCCCCTTTGCTATGACACACCTAAATAAGCTCTGGTGCAACCAATTGTCTTTAGAAGTCACATAATTAGTTGAGTGGAGTCCACCTGTGTGCAATTAAGGTGTTTCACATGATTTCAGGTTAAATACACCTGTCTCTGGGAGGTCCCACAGTTGGTTAGTACATTTCCTAACAAAAACTACATCATGAAGATGAAGGAACATTCAAAGCAAATCCGGAATAAGGTTCTTCAAAAGCACCAATCAGGGGTAGGATATAAGAACATTCCCAAGGCATTGAATATCCTCTCAGAGCACAGTAAAGTCCATTATTAAGAAATGGAGAGAATATGGCACAACTGTGAATCTGTCTAGAACAGGCCGTCCTCAAAAACGGAGTATCCGGGCGTATAGGGCACTAGTCAGGGAGGCCACCAAGAGGCCTATGGCAACTCTAAAGGAGTTACAGTGTTCCACGGCTGAGCTGGGAGACACTGTGCATATGGCAACAATAGCCCGGGTGCTTCACAAAACTGGCCTTTATGGGAGAGTGGCAAAAAGAAAGCCATTGCTGAAAAAAACTCGCATCAAATCTCGGCTAGAGTTTCCCAGAAGGCATGTGGGAGACTCTGAGACCAAGTGGAAGAAGATTCTATGGTCTGATGAGACCAAAATAGAGCTTTTTGGCCTCAACGCTAAGCGCTATGTTTGCCACTGATCAACACAAGAAAAGTCCATAATGTCAAAGTGAAAAATAAAATCTACAAATTGTTCTAAATTAATTACAAATATAAAACAGAAAATAATTGATTGCATAAGTATTCACCCCCTTTGCTATGACACACCTAAATAAGCTCTGGTGCAACCAATTGTCTTTAGAAGTCACATAATTAGTTGAGTGGAGTCCACCTGTGTGCAATTAAGGTGTTTCACATGATTTCAGGTTAAATACACCTGTCTCTGGGAGGTCCCACAGTTGGTTAGTACATTTCCTAACAAAAACTACATCATGAAGATGAAGGAACATTCAAAGCAAATCCGGAATAAGGTTCTTCAAAAGCACCAATCAGGGGTAGGATATAAGAACATTCCCAAGGCATTGAATATCCTCTCAGAGCACAGTAAAGTCCATTATTAAGAAATGGAGAGAATATGGCACAACTGTGAATCTGTCTAGAACAGGCCGTCCTCAAAAACGGAGTATCCGGGCGTATAGGGCATTAGTCAGGGAGGCCACCAAGAGGCCTATGGCAACTCTAAAGGAGTTACAGTGTTCCACGGCTGAGCTGGGAGACACTGTGCATATGGCAACAATAGCCCGGGTGCTTCACAAAACTGGCCTTTATGGGAGAGTGGCAAAAAGAAAGCCATTGCTGAAAAAAACTCGCATCAAATCTCGGCTAGAGTTTCCCAGAAGGCATGTGGGAGACTCTGAGACCAAGTGGAAGAAGATTCTATGGTCTGATGAGACCTAAATAGAGCTTTTTGGCCTCAACGCTAAGCGATATGTTTGCCACTGATCAACACAAGAAAAGTCCATAATGTCAAAGTGAAAAATCAAATCTACAAATTGTTCTAAATTAATTACAAATATAAAACAGAAAATAATTGATTGCATAAGTATTCACCCCCTTTGCTATGACACACCTAAATAAGCTCTGGTGCAACCAATTGTCTTTAGAAGTCACATAATTAGTCGAATGGAGTCCACCTGTGTGCAATTAAGGTGTTTCACATGATTTCAGGTTAAATACACCTGTCTCTGGGAGGTCCCACAGTTGGTTAGTACATTTCCTAACAAAAACTACATCATGAAGATGAAGGAACATTCAAAGCAAATCCGGAATAAGGTTCTTCAAAAGCACCAATCAGGGGTAGGATATAAGAACATTTCCAAGGCATTGAATATCCTCTCAGAGCACAGTAAAGTCCATTATTAAGAAATGGAGAGAATATGGCACAACTGTGAATCTGTCTAGAACAGGCCGTCCTCAAAAACGGAGTATCTGGGCGTATAGGGCACTAGTCAGGGAGGCCACCAAGAGGCCTATGGCAACTCTAAAGGAGTTACAGTGTTCCACGGCTGAGCTGGGAGACACTGTGCATACGCCAACAATAGCCCGGGTGCTTCACAAAACTGGCCTTTATTGGAGAGTGGCAAAAAGAAAAAAACTTGCATCAAATCTCGGCTAGAGTTTCCCAGAAGGCATGTGGGAGACTCTGAGACCAAGTGGAAGAAGATTCTATGGTCTGATGAGACCAGAATAGAGCTTTTTGGCCTCAACGCTTAGCGCTATGTTTGGCGTAAGCCTAACACCGCACATCATCCTGAGAACACCATCGCTACCGTGAAGCATGGTGGTGGCAGCATCATGCTATGGGGATGCTTCTCTGCGTCAGGGCCTGGAAAGCTTGTGAAGATAGAGGGCAAAATGGATGCGGCAAAGTACAGAGAAATCCTGAAGGAAAACCTGCTGAAGTCTGCAAGAGACCTGGGACTTGGGAGAAGATTCATCTTCCAGCAGGACAATGACCCCAAACATACAGCCAAAGCCACACTGGAGTGGCTTAAAAACAAAAAGGTCAATGTCCTGGAGTGGCCCAGTCAAAGCCCGGACCTCAATCTAATTGAGAATATGTGGAAAGAGTAGAAAATTGCTGTTCACCAAAGGTCCCCATCCAACTTGACGGAGCTTGAGCAATTTTGCAAAGAAGAATGGGCAAAAATTGCAGTGTCCAGATGTGCAAAGCTGGTAGAGTCTTATCCAAATAGACTCATGGCTGTAATTGCTGCCAAAGGTGCCTGATTCCAACCATCAGATGGTGCAAGGGAGAACCGACCTTTGGTAAGTATACTAACTAGGCTACATGGCCCAAAAGTTTTAAGAATAGGGTCCTATATTTCAAACTACATTTATGTAGTAATAATATTCAAATAATGGGCTCTATTTACTAAAGTGTTTTAAGGAATGCTTCAGTATCAATACACATGTTTGGAGTTTAAATAATGCTTTAAAAATCTGAATAAGACCTAAAACAAAGTAGTCTCAATGGCTTTTATTACTTTAAACATTATTAAGTCAAAAAGGATTTAAAGTAATAGTCCTTAACAAAACATTCGAACATCAGAACACTCCTTAAAGATTAGTAAATAGGGACAATAATTCCAAATAGAGCTTCTAAAGCCTTCATACCTGACCATAAGTTTAAGTATAAAATAGACACCTACCACAGCCTGGCAACCTCAGTAAAACTGCATGCCTTTTCATGCGTTATTGCTTGCTTATACAAGCTTTTACAGAATTAAAATGTGATTGTTCTTACCAATAATCGCATCCACAATATCTGGATTAAGGGGTTGTTTTGCTTGTGAATCCTTATGTGCATTGGATTTGAATCCAGTCAGGGATTTATTGGCAAGTTCTTCAGCAGTGTGAAATACCCGTAATAGGTCTGCAGTTAGCTTCATTGTGTCTTTGTGACAACACATCTGTAGCTTCCTTTTTGATACTGACGCTTTTTCAGTCCGTTGTACCTTCTAAAATCATAAACAAAGGTGTGGGTAAGTGAAATAGTTATATAATATATACATATATCAAACTGCATGAAAATACCTCCTTTTTATCACTTTTACGCCATGGATACTGTGTACTTCAGTATTTTTGGAGACAAACCTCTCCATATAGTAACACCCTCTTGTTCGGGTTATACCTTAGTATTATGCTCCCTCGCCTTTGGTTCAGGGCATTACTAAGCCTGCAGACGGTCATCGGGTAGTAACCTAAATAACACAATTTTCCTACCTCATCTCTCTTTTCCCCCATTGTTGTATATTGGTGTTGGCATAGTTGGTGGTGGACAAATCCATTTTCAGTAATTCCACTCGTTCCAGTATATCTGGGAGTTCTAAAGTATATGTTGAAATGTTAGCTGTCTTTTGCTGTTTATTATTTTTATATTTTATTTTATTATTTGTAGTATTTATGACTAAATGCGTTATATTATATAGTTATGATTAGATTAGTCTGCACTTCACATTCTTAAAAATAAATATTAGGCCACATTAAAGTATTTCTATCATTGTCATGATAGTTGTTTTGGTCCCGGCATTTATCCCGCTTACACTTGGAAGGGGTTTCCTCCTTTTCATAATTAAGTATACACTTTGCTTTTTGTGAAACAGTCTGCCAGTCCCCTAAAAAATAGTTCATATTTAATCATATTTATACTGTGCCTACACTGGTTAAAATTCAACAGTGGGTCTTTATACACCTTGTAACGGAAACATGGTACCCCATAATGTTCTCGTACTAAGGTGAAAATAGCCTTGATTTGTATGTTACTATAGATATCAATAGTAATACGAAAATACCATACAAAGTAGTAATAACAGCTTTTAAAGTGAAGGTAGTGTTCTGAGAGAATTAGGTATAATTTTACCTCAGTAACTTAGAGTAAGAGTTATGATTATACAGCAGTATTGATTGTATGTTCACTGTATAGTATGTAGGCTAGTTCATTAAAACAAAAAAAGTAAATGTCACAATATATATACAGTGCCTTGCATAAGTATTCACCCCCCTTGGACTTTTCCACATTTTGTAGTGTTACAACCTGGAATTAAAATGTATTTAATTGGGATTTCTACCATTTGATTTACACAACATACTTAACACTTTGAAGGTGCAAAATATTTTTTATTGTGACACATTTTTTGTTTTGTTTAATTAAACAAAAAAAAGACATTTGTTGGTTGCATAAGTATTCACCCCCCTGAGTCAATACTTGGTAGAAGCACCTTTGGCTTTGGGTAAGTCTCTACCAGCTTTGCACATCTGAATCCTGCAAATTTTGCCCATTCTTCTTGGCAAAATTGCTCAAGCTCTGTCAAGTTGGATGGGGACCGTTGGTGAACAGCAATTTTCAAGTCTTGCCACAGATTCTCAATCGGATTGAGGTCTGGGCTTTGACTGGGCCATTCTAAGACATTCAGGTTCTTGTTTTTAAACCACTCCAGTGTAGCTTTGGCTGTGTGTTTAGGGTCATTGTCCTGCTGGAAGGTGAACCTTCCCAGTCACTGGTCCTCTTGCAGACTGAAACAGGTTTTCCTCTAGAAATTCCCTGTATTTGGCTCCATCCATCTTGCCCTCAGTCCTGACCAGTTTCCCAGTCCCTGCCGATGAAAAGCATCCCCATAACATGATGCTGCCACCACCATGCTTCACCGTGGGGATGGTGTTCTCAGGGTGATGAGCAGTGTTGGCTTTGCGCCACACATAGCGTTTTGCGCTAAGGCCAAAAAGTTCAATTTTGGTCTCATTAGACCAGAGAACCCTTTTCCACATGTTTGCTGTGTCTCCCACATGCCTTTTGGCAAAATCCAAACGGGATTTGATATGGGTTTTTTTCAGAAATGGCTTTCTTCTCGCCACTCTTCCATAAAGCCCAGCTTTGTGGAGCGCCCGGGTTATAGTTGTCCCATGGACGGTTTCTCCCATCTCAGCTGTGGATCTCTCCAGCTCCTTCAGAGTTACCATTGACCTCTTGGTTGCTTCTCTGACTTATGCCCTCCTTACCTGGTCACTGAATTTTGGTGGACGGCCTTCTCTAAGCAGAGTCGCGGTTGTGCCATATTCTTTCCATTTCTTAATAATGGATTTAACGGTGCTCCGGGGGATGTTCAAAGTTTGGGATATTTTTTTATAACCCAACCCTGATTGGTGCTTCTCCAGAACTTTATCCCAGAATTGTTTAGATAGCTCCTTGGTCTTCATGATGCTGTTTGTTTTGATATGCTCTTTAACAAACTGTGGCCTTCCAGAAACAGGTGTATTTAATCTGAGGTCATGTGACACTTTAATTGCACACAGGTGGACTCCATTCAACTAATTATGTGACTTCTGAAGGCAATTGGTTGCACCAGAGCTTATTTAGGGGTGTCACAGCAAAGGGGGTGAATACTTATGCAATCAAGACTTTTCAGTTTTTTATTTGTAAATAATTTTGAAAAATATGTAGATTTTTTTTCCCCACTTTGACATTATGGACTATTTTGTGTAGATCAGTCACAAAAAATCCTAATTAAATCCATTTTAATTCCAGGTTGTAATATTACAAAATGTGGAAAAGTCCAAGGGGGGTGAATACTTATGCAAGGCACTGTATATATATATATATATATATATATATATATATATATATATATATATATATATATATATATATATACATATATATATATATATATATATATATATATATATATATATATATATATATATATATATATATATATATATATATATATACTGTTTACTGTAAGCAAGGGTGTCCATCCCATACCTTCAGTTTCCTCAGCGTTATTTAATCTTTTTAGTTGATTGACAAATTGATATAGAGCATTACACTTTGTCTTACCTATTGCCAGTACATAAGATGGACAGGTTAACCATTTTGGATTTTTCTTTTGAAGGTCCCCTTTTCCACTAGGTTTAAGTCCACCATCTCATAAACATTTTTGGTTTCAATTACATTATTTTTGTAACTACGTTCATCAAATTCTACAATCCACTCTTTCTTGCCAATTTCTATCGCATTCTCTTCAAAAAAAATCAAACAATGCAAATGACATTTTCTCCATCTCTTTACTGCTCCATGAAGTGGTATGTAATACTGTGGGAGCCACCTGTCAAACACAAACGGTCACTTTGCTGGTCTCGTGCAGGTACATTTGAAAAGTAGGGCGCGCGCCATGCAGGCAGTCAGCAGCACTTCTCTCTTTTGTTGACAGTTTACTCTCCGATAAGGTGACTTTTATTGAAATGGAGAGGGTGTCATAAACGTTTCTTACATCATGAAGCAGAAGAAGATATGCCTCGTATGACAAAAGTAAGGAGAGGGATAGAAATAAATGAATGTACTTATAGCCAGCCTGGCTGCTCAACGGAAAATGAGGAGGAACCAACTGAGACTTCCCTTAACACTGTCCTAACACCTGATCAAGTTTTCTTCCTCGGTGATGAAACAGGACTTCTTGAAAACCACGAGGAGAACTGTCCTGCCGAAAAATATAGGTTTTGGATATAATGTTACCGAGGGATAATTCTACTCTTATATTCGTTATTTGAAAGGAAGTGTAAAGGCAATTCGATATCCCATACATTGAGTTATATTATAGGACACTTAAAAAAAAAATGTGCTTCAGATGTTTACTTTATTTATGTATGGGTGAATCGGCTTTACAGAAGAGTGTAATTCAGTTTCCCTGGATCTCGCTCAGCTATTTCATAGCTCCAATACAAATTCACAAGGGAATGCCATTTAACCCTACGAGAGTATTAATTCTAAGGAGTAAATTAAAGCATGTCTTAATGATCCGGTTTTATAGATAAAAACTGTACATTTCAAATGGTTTTCGTGGTAGAAATATGTTTTAATATAACTCGCCCTGCGGCCTCGAACACCAGTTGCATGAGGATTCCCCTGAGATCAATGTGGCTATAAGCAATTATACTACTTTGAACTTGAAGTAGGCTGCTACATTGTAGACCTCTAACCAAAATAAACAACGTTACAACTGTGTTGATATGACTGTAGTTTGAACCACCCAAAAAATAGATTGCAAAAATGAGAATTCTGAATTTAAATAAATGTAAAATCTACTTTATTATACACTAAATTATTACTGTTTTACAGCTGTCCGATGAAGAGGTTTCCAATTCAGGTGAAGATGAAACGGAGTTTAATAGGGCTTCCTGCCTCTCCACCCAGTGTGAATTTGAAGTGGACTGTCAAAATGTAAGTAAAATTATATTAAGAAAAATACCTACAGACGTGCTCAAATTTGGTACCCCTCCACAAAAAACGAAGAATGCACAATTTTCTCTGAAATAACTTGAAACTGACAAAAGTAATTGGCATCCGCCATTGTTTATTCCATATTTAATAGAAATCAGACTTTGCTTTTGATTTTTTATTCAACATAATATTGTAAATAAGAAAACAAATGAAAATGGCATGGACAAAAATGATGGGACCGCTAACCTAGTATTTTGTTGCACAACCTTTAGAGGAAATCACTGCAATCAAACGTTTTCTGTAGCTCTCAATGAGACTTCTGCACCTGTTAACAGGTAGTTTGGCCCACTCTTCCTGAGCAAACTGCTCCAGCTGTCTCAGGTTTGATGGGTGCCTTCTCCAGACTGCAAGTTTCAGCTCTTTCCATAGATGTTCGATAGGATTCAGATCAGGACTCATAGATGGCCACTTCAGAATAGTCCAATGTTTTGTTCTTATCCATTCTTGGGTGCTTTTAGCTGTGTGTTTTGGGTCATTATCCTGTTGGAGGACCCATGACCTGCGACTGAGACAGAGCTTTCTGACACTGGGCAGTACGTTTCGCTCCAGAATGCCTTGATAGTCTTGAGATTTCATTGTGCCCTGCACAGATTCAAGGCAACCTGTGCCAGGCGCAGCAAAGCAGCCCCAAAACATAACCGAGCCTCCTCCATGTTTCACTGTAGGTATGGTGTTCTTTTCTTTGAAAGCTTCATTTTTTCGTCTGTGAACATAGAGCTGATGTGACTTGCCAAAAAGCTCCAGTTTTGACTCATCTGTCCAAAGGACATTCTCCCAGAAGGATTGTGGCTTGTCAATATGCATTTTAGCAAATTCCAGTCTGGCTTTTTTATGTTTTTCTTTCAAAAGTGGAGTCCTCCTGGGTCTTCTTCCATGGAGCCCACTTTCGCTCAAAAAGCGACGGATGGTGCGATCAGAAACTGACGTACCTTCACCTTGGAGTTCAGCTTGTATCTCTTTGGCAGTTATCCTTGGTTCTTTTTCTACCATTCGCACTATCCTTCTGTTCACTCTGGGGTCGATTTTCCTCTTGCGGCTGCGCCCAGGGAGGTTGGCTACAGTTCCATGGACCTTAAACTTCTTAATAATATTTGCAACTGTTGTCACAGGAACATCAAGCTGCTTGGAGATGGTCTTGTAGCCTTTACCTTTACCATGCTCGTCTATTATTTTCTTTCTGATCTCCTCAGACAACTCTCTCCTTTGCTTTCTCTGGTCCATGTTCAGTGTGGTGCACACAATGGTACCAAACAGCACAGTGACTACTTTTCTCCATTTAAATAGGCTGAATGACTGATTACAAGATTGGAGACATGTGTGATACTAATTAAGGAAACTAATTAGTTTGAAATATCTCTATAATCCAATTATTTATTATCTTTTCTAAGGGGTACCAACAAATGTGTCCAGGCCATTTTAGAATATCTTTGTAGAATAAGCAATAATTCATCTCTTTTCACAGCTTCTTTGCTTTATTCTATGACATACCAAAGGCATGCAAGTATACATGATAAAATAGCTTTTAATTTCATCACTTTTCAGGAGGAATGAAGCATTATTTCAATGAGCTGTAAGGGTACCAACAAATTCGAGCACGTCTGTATATAATCTTTTAAATGTTATATAATCTTACCGTGTATACTGTATGCTTAACATCCAATCCCATAACATGTAATGACAATTATATGCACAACTGCATTACATTTACTTAATTTACATTTATTTAGAACTAACGAGTGTATATAGTTTGCTTTGACCAATTTCACAACCAATTTGCTAACAGCCTAGGCTTACAGCTCTGTCTATCCCTTGACACATTACATTGTTAAATTATTTTGCATAAATGAATGCGAGTACTTTATGTAAGCAATTTAAAATAGTTCATAAGCACAATAACACACATACAGAGACCACCGATGCCTTGGGTACATTATTTTAAAATGAACATGCAAGACCTAAGATGGCATTGCTTGTAGTGTTCAAGTATAATATTGTAGCGTTGAGCATGCTATGGGCAATGTTCTGCGGCGGTGACGGTGGAAAATAAAAGATCAGACCAGGCAGTGAGGTTAAAATGGAATAGCTCTTAACTTGAACCACACTAAATAGGGATACGTCTCCAATTCCCTATAACAGTCGTACTTGGAGTTTGAAGATTATTAATTATTACGGTTTACTGCAGCGGCGTTCGATCGATTTTTGTTCGATCGATCCCAAAACCCCACGTGAAGCTGCAACTTAACTAGCGGTCTTGAAGTGCATCATATGGTGGTTTCTTAAGAGCGTAGGCAGGTTTGAAACACATGAATTATTTAGCAAAATCAAGTGTGCAGATATATTTTTCGTTTGGTGAACTATTATGTTTTTGGTTTCTATGGTGTCACAATGCATTACCCAAACATTTCACGATTCCCTCAGACCGCTCGTGAACTCAAGTAGAAGTTCAAGAGCTAGTAGTTTCAATGATGTTTGGGAAACACTTACCTAAACGATGGTCTTACTACATTGGTTTGGTAAAGTAGCTATTGAGAAAAGCGAACCCGACTCAGAACACAGAACAGAACAGAACACAAACAGCGCACTCACGTCAACACTTGCAGACTGCACAGGAACAGCAGGCAAGATAACAGCGGGGAGAGAGAGACACACACAAAATACAATACAACCCTGGCGCCCACAACACTTAACACAGTACACACTGGACAAAAATTGTTTTCAAATTCCCCTGTCTAAATACACCCCCACAGTCCATCCATTCGCACCACCGCTACAGTAACTTACACTTTTGCAAATCCAGAATTAAACCATTTTTACGAATTTTATGAATTGTGATATATCCTGTTGTGTTTGTTTAAAGTTATGCATTCCAGATAACGTTTCTGATCAATGATAATACCATTTAAGATTTCCTGTAGGTTCTACTCTTCCTAACTGTATTTCCTCTCTTCTGTAGGATGAGTTTGACAATCACCCACTATATCCAGGAGCACCGCTCAGTAAAAATGAAAGTGACCTTTGCATTGAAACATCGACTGACAGATTCTGCTTTGGATAATCTTCTTGAACTTATGTCATGTCATGTTAAAGACTTTCCTAAAACAACCAAATACCATCTGTACAAAAAGTTCAATTGTGCAGACTTGTCATCTATGGTGCTGCATTTTTTTTGTAAAATATGCCAATCATACATCTGCCCTGAGAATGATAATGTAGATTCCTGTCCAGAATGTGGTGAGGGGTTTAATAAAGAATTAAACAAAAAGGCTGGTCACTTTTTCATCCAGCTCCCATTGAAAAAGCAGGAACTGCTTGAAAAAGAAGCCGTTTTAGATTCCATCCAGAAAAATGTCCACACTAGAAGCAGAGAGATAGGTGATGTCACATCTGGGAAACTGTACCAAAAAGTAAGGAATTCCACACAGTTTGGTCAGAATGGCATTTCTCTTCAGTGGAACAGTGATGGTGTTTAAGTATTTAAATCATCCAGAAGCAGTTTCTGGCCTATTCAGGTAATGGTGAATGAACTCCCATACAAGTTAAGAATCAACAATGTTCTGTTGTCATGTCTGTGGTTTGGCCCAGGAAAGCCCAGGATGGATAGCTACTTGAGTGTTTTTGTTAAAGAGTTAACTGATTTGCACGAAACAGGTGTAACAGTAATAATTCCAGGAGAAGGTCAGAAGGTTGTTAAAATACATACTTTAATTTGTTCAGCAGATTCGGTGGCTAGACCAGCCCTTCGTAACACAACCCTGTTTAATGGCAAGTATGGTTGTGACTTTTGTCTGCATCCTGGTCAGCATGTTCACAAGGGAAGAGAATTCACTAGAGTACACCCCATTAAAGAAAAAGATCCACCTATAAGAACTCATGAACAGCACAAAGCAGATGCAATTGCTGCTTCTGAAAGTGGAAACCCAGTGAATGGTGTTAAAGGCTCTTCCCCGTTGTTGTTTTTACCTGTTTTGAATATGTCACGGTCTTTTGTATCTGAATACATGCACTGTGTTCTTCTTGGTGTAGTAAGGGGGATTTTACCTTTGAGATACATTCAACATTGGTTTTACTTGGTCTATTCAGTGAATAATCTTTTGACAGACTCAATTACTAGAGAAACTCTTAGAAAAGTAAGTGTGGTTCTTAAGGAGTTTGTAAACCAAACTGAGACTCTGTGTGGTAAAAGTCACTTGACCTTTAATGTCCATCTACTTCTGCATTTACCTAGAGGTGTTAGTGACTGGGGAGCTCTTTGGGCAACCTCTGCTTTCCCTTATGAAGGGTACAACAGGGTATTAAAAAGCCTTTTCTAGGGTACACAGAGCGTATCAAAACAAGTGTGTGAAATGTATACTGTGATAAAAAAGGTAAAAAAGCTACAAGCATACAAAGTGCCAGTGAACCTGTACATATTTTCTTAAAAAAACTTATTGGATCAACAAGAATTTCTACTTGGTCATCAAGTTAAAAAAGAAGTACTTGTGTATGACAGGTTTATTTACAATCATGTTTTGTATCGCACTAAAAACTATAACCATGTAATGAAAAGGTCTAACTTTACAGCTGAATTGCAAAATAGTCATGTTGTTGAACTAACCTCTCTTCTGCTAGTAAAGTGCAGAGATGGGCCATGCTCTGTTCATGGGAGAGAGATAGCTATATTGACTGTGAAGAAACTGGAAAAAAATTGCAGATTTTATATACAGTAGAGAGTTTAGCATATCCTCAAACTTTCTCATTGAAATTCACAAGAATGATAAAACAGAGGCTGTGTTTTTGGACCATTTGGAAAGGAAATGTGTTAGGATGTCAATTGATGAGAAGAGTTCTGTGAATTTCATGCCAAATGAAGTTGAAAGGGATTAGGTGTTTCATACTTTAAAATGAGCGTTTCAACAATTCTTCACAAATTAATCAATGTTAACCATGTTTTCATCAGAATGTACAAAACAATTTTCATACGAAATTATTATTACTAAATTATTAAAGAGTAAATAGATTCAAATTCCATTTTAATGTTGTTTTTTGTTTTACTTATTCCTAATCTTGTTATGAGGTTGGCAATCATTCGGAGTTCTTTGCTGCAATATTAAGTTTTATCATTTTTCTCCTATAGTTTTCTCTAAGTAGCTTTGAGCTAAATTACTGCTCTAGACTGCTAAGTGACTGTCCATTTTTTTATTTTCTGATTCCAAAAGTTCATATGATGCTTGCTATGACCTTTCAACTCTGTTGGCAGCATTACAGGACCTATTAGAATCAGGAAGCGCAACAGAAATTTTAGATGAACATGAAGCATTATCAAGCCTTATAACATGGACATGCAGACATGTTTGTCAGCGTGAGCAATACACAGTTAATGCCTGTGTCTTCCTGATGTTTTACATATCACAGACAGCTGTTTCTCACAGCTAGAGCACCACTTGGAAATTAAATACTGTGCAAGTAAAGAAGGAAGGCAGCTTGCAGGAAAATTAAAAAAAGAACACAAGTGACTGCAATTGTCCTGCCCTTTTCACAAATCACAAATTCACAGCCTAGCGATAAGGACGTGGTACAACTCTTTCTGTTTTGACATGTGTAACGTGCAGTGTTGTGTGGTATAGTGCCATTACGGATTCTGTCCCCTGTCGATGAGAAGAGAGGAGGTTAAGAGCTCTAAAACCATGTATGCAGACGAGCTCGGCTCTTTTGCATTGTGGTTTAGATGCTCACTTGGAGTGCGTAGGGTTGCCAGTTCACGCCCAGCCTCCACCCTGTTACACATGTATGAACAGGATAATATAGTATTGTTATTGTCAAAAAGAAAACGTATATGGTTAAAGTAAAGGAGTCTGTACATCTGTTGATTTATTTATATTTTTTAAAAATGTGCATATTTGTATATAATAATTTATTATATCTATTTAAAATTTTGTAGGACAATAAATTATGTCCATATTCATTATGGCTGCTGCTTTGTCTTTTTAAATATTAAGGGTTACTTGAAGTTATCTGCAGGCAACACTTGTGTTATTTACTATGATGTGCTTTTATTTTGTTTTAAAAAGTTTACACACCCCAGCTATATCAGAAATATTTTAAAACAGAATAAAATAAAACAAAAACAGCTCTGCTTAAATTTATTATACATTATTTTGTTCCTACTAATGTGCTATTTTCAGTATCTGGTAATTAAATAAATAGGTTTATTAAACGGTTTATTAAAAGTTAAGTATTTTGCTTTATTCAATCTATAAACCTAGTATATACTGTAAAAGTCATTCTTACATTTTCAGTCCTAAACAGAGTCATAGTATTATTCTAAAGGTAGATTCTTTTGCATACTATAGGAGGAGTCCTATTGAGGTACTATAGGGAGACCCTTTTGAGTACTATAGGAGGATACTTTTTTTTAAAGAATCCTACAGGATTCCTTTAAAACCCTTTTAGTCCTATAGAGAGTCCTATAGTACTACTATAGGATTCTATGGGACATTTCCGTAAGGGTGACTATGGTCATGGAACTCAATTCTGACCCTGGTCAAGTAGCACTATTCTGACTCTGGTCATATGACAAATGACTGCTTCCTAACGCAATTTGTCAAGGCACCGACGAGACGGGAAGCATGCCTTGATTTAGTCTTTTCAAATAACGAAGACAGAATAACTAAAACAGAGGTCAGAGAGCCATTGGCAAACTCAGACCACAACATGGTTTCATTTGAAGTGATTTTCAAAACCCAAAAAGTAATGACTAAAGCTAAGGTTTACAATTTTAGAAAAGCAAACTATGAAGGTATGAAACAGAGACTAACAGAAGTAGATTGGAGTAAAATAGAGAAAACATCCACAGAAAAGGATGGCTGTTTTTTAAAAATGTAGTACTAGAGGTGCAAAACAATTACATCCCAAAAGTAGACAAATCTAAATCTAAAACAAAATGGCCAAAATGGTTTAATAGATCAATTTAAAAAAAAAAAATATTCAGCTGAAAAAAGGCACTTTACAGAGCGTTTAAAAGGGACCAAAAACAAAGTACACATAAAGAGTACTTGGAACTGCAAACATAAGTCAAAAAGGAAGTTAGAAAGGCCAAGAGAGAGAGAGAGAGAGAGAGAAATGAACATTGCTAAGGGGGCTAACACCAATTCCAAAATGTTTTTCCAATATATTAAAAGCAAGAGAATCTTCAAAAGAGGAGGTTAAATGTCTAAGAGACACAAATGGCAAAATCATAGACAAAAAATAGCGAATATATTAAATGATTACTTTTCACAAGTTTTTACAAAGGAGGATACGGACAACATGCCCCACATGCCCCACATGTTGACCTGTTCCTATCCAGTTTTAAATAACTTTAGCATAACAGAGGCAGAAGTGTTAAAGGGACTAGGAGCTCTTAAAATAAACAAATCCCCTGGGCTGGATGAGATCCTCCCAATAGTACTCAAAGAAATGAAAGAAGTTATTTACAAACCGCTAATCAAGATCATGCAACAGTCTCTTGACACAGGGGTTGTACCGACAGACTGGAAAATTGCAAACGTAATACCGATCCACAAAAAGGGAGACAAAACTGAACCAGGTAACTACAGGCCAATAAGCCTGACTTCTATTATATGTAAACTTATGGAAACTATAATAAGATCCAAAATGGAAAATTACCTATATGGTAACAATATCCTGGGAAACAGTCAGCATGGTTTTAGGAAAGGGAGATCGTGTCTAACTAACCTGCTTGATTTTTTGAGGATGCAACATCGACAATGGATAATTGCAAAGCATATGACATGGTTTATTTAGATTTCCAGAAAGCTTTATAAATAAAGCAAGCATTGCTATTATAAAAAGATACCCTTTCTACTTCAACAGACGCATACTGCAGCGAAAACAAAAACGGAAGTACTTTGGAAACACACTGATGACGTCTCCCTACACGTCTCTTCTTACAGAAAGAGGTGGCAGGGCAGCTTTGTGATTAAGGGAAGAAAAGAAAGCATTACCTCACACAAAAATACCGGAGTAAGGAGCCACTTTGCTGTAATTACACCACCATACTTTAGAAAGGGACTCAGCTGTGTAGGGTTTCATTCTGTAGTTTAGTTTTGGACTTTGTTGTGATCTGTATTTCATTTACTTGCACTTATCTGCTCCCTATTGCACTTAACCTAATCTGAAGTATTTTGTATTTCACATGCGCTCGTAGCTAACCCGGATATAACGATCAACACTGTTCTCCGCTCTGGAGCTGCCCCGATATCAAATCTTACTGGGTTTTGTAATCGCTCTTATTAGGACTGAAATCATTGTATTTTGTAGCTTTGCTCTTAATTGTACTGTAATTCTGGATATGCATTTTTTTGTATACAACTGTAAGGTCGCCCTGGGTAAGGGCGTGTGATAAGAAATAAATAAATAAATAAATAATAATAATAATTTAACCTTTGTTTTTATATGCGTGCGTCTCATGTGCTTCACAAAATTATAACTATATAAATAAAATGTATTATTATTATTGTTAGTAAAAAAAAAAAATATTAAATGTTAACTCCCCTTTTTTTTGGTTAATAACTTCTGTACATTGAGTTGCTGTAGTTTGAGGAGACTTGATGGGATCCGGCTCTCAGCGTGCTGAAACATACTTCATAATAAACACGGCACTTGTCTCTGTTTTAAGCCTGCGAGGCTGGGTTTTGTATTATGTGGTGTGGGCTCGGTGCTCTGTATTTTGAAACGGCTTTCAGAAGCAGACAGTAGCATATACAGGTGTTTAGGTGTGTTATGGTTCCTGGGCTTTTCAGTTACTGTGCCCCGCATCTAAGGAATTCTCTTGCTCGGAATATTCGGGAAGCAGGTGCAATAACTTCTAGTTTAAGACTTTATTTAAAACCTGACTTTCAGTCCATAGCTTTGATTAGATTATCCAATCTTTGTGTTGTTAAGCACTCAGGCGCTATGGACGTGTAAAATTGTACCGCATAGAAACACTGGCAGCTATAGCTCTGGTTACAGTAATACTTACCGGGGTCTCCTATCTGTACCGACGTATCACTATCGGTATCACTTCAACTTATAGAGTCAGCCATCTTGCGTAAACACAGAAAACACTGACGTTACACTGTACACCCAAGAACGTGTGACGCGTTTAATATCTGAACGGCACGTGTGTATACATGTATAATAGAAACGTTCTATTCCTAAACAGCAGTGTTTATACGTCATCAGGTGTTGACGTTTAGTCATTTGGAACTCTAAATAACGCTCAACGTTATGTGTTTTTAATCTGTGCTTTTTTTTTGGATAAGTTGAATGTTTATATTTTAAACACCAGCCCTGTTATAAACCTGTACGAATGTTTAAAAAATGTTTTACAAATCATAAACGCGTCCATGAGTTTACAAAACAAACTAAATCCTAAACACATTTAGAATTATAAACACAGTGACGTGTTTGAAAAGCGTGACAAATACGTGTTTTAAAGTTAAACACTCGGTCTTACTGCGTACGATATTCGACTGCAACATTATTTTTGTTATTGTTTAGGCTCGATAGGTATTTAAAAAATTAGGTTAACATGTATATTTACAAAATTAATAACAAATGTAAAATGGGGCTCCCGAGTGGCGCATCCAGTAAAGGCGCTCCACGTGGAGTGCAGGATGCGCTCTATAGTCTGGACGTCGCGAGTTCAAGTCCAGCTTATTCCTTTGCCGACGGAGGACAGGAGCTTCCAGGGGGCGGCGCTCAATTGGCCACGCGCCGCCCGAGGGGAGGGAGGGCTAGGTTGGCCAGGGTGTCCTCGGCTCACCGCGCACCAGCGACCCCTGTAGTCTGGCTGGGCGCCTGCGGGCTTGCCTGTAAGCTGCCCGAGAGCTGCGTTGTCCACCAACGTTGTAGCTCTTGGGTGGCTACATGGTGAGTCCGCAGTGTGAAAAAAAGCAGTCGGCTTTTATATATATAGTGTTTTAAATTATTATGTTTTGTTTTACTATTAGTTTTACTTGTTTAGTTGTAGTTTATATAGTTTTTAGCGAAAGCTAAACATGGCAACGTACGTGGTCTTTCTATAATGAGCAACGGGAGTGAAGTTGGTTCGGAGGATTTCGATACCAGCAACAGTGATGCTGACTTATCACTCAGTGATTATGATGAAGAGGATGTGGAGCCAAGAACAATACAAACTGTACGAACAGAAGAGCATGCAGTTACTTTACAGGTAAGCCAGCTGCAAACGGGAAGCTGTTTGGTTTGAAATGGCAGTGCTGTGACTAAATACTATCAAAACACAGCACTGGGTACAGGCAATGCGGCAGCCAGATCCATCACAATGCCTGTGCAAAGTAGCTGTGTACAAGCATTTGTGACTATCCCTCCAACACAAGCGAAGCAGACACTGTAAAAAAGGTACAGGGTCTGCTATGAAAATTAAAACAAAAGAAAAGACAAAAGAAAAGAAAAATGTGCAGTGGTTGCGAAGGCAATCCCGGGTTCTGTTGTATTGAACATTTCAATAAATGGCACAGAGCAAGTCAAAACTGGCACACGTTTTGAAGTTGTATTTATTTGATAATTACTGTTTACTGATTATTATTGTTATTAGCAGCTTTTTTGTTTTCATTGTTAAAAAAAAACAAAAAACGTTTTTATCTCTATATTGAATATGGGTATGTAGTACACAGCAGCATAAAGGGTTAATGAAAAACACAGTTTAAGTCATTTATTTGTGTTTTATTCATCATATGTTAACATTTTATAGCAACTACAGATTTGAAAACATTATTATTATTATTATTATTATTATTATTATTATTATTATTATTATTATTTTCAAAATCTGGTACCTGGGAAGGGGTTTCATTTTTACATCTGGAGTTGAAGTGGTTAATAATAAATGAAAATACTTACTGTTAAAAGGCTAGCAAGTTGGTTAAACTCTCCTGGTAGCATTAAGCTTGCTGTGCAGTATTGCTTGAATAGTGTACGAGTGTTTGCCTTCAATTGTTTGTATAAAGTTATTTAAAGATTTTGTTTTCCTAAGCTTTATTGACAAAACCCAGAAGTGTGTGTGGGGTGGCGCAGTTGTTGACATTCGTGTGAGCTGTTTTTAATCAAACTGTCAGATTGTAATCTGTCTGCATCCATCCGTTGTTGATATTAAGAGTTATTTCTTCACCACTTCCAAACCCAAATATTACACTACGAATTGTGTTTTGTTTGCTGTCACTGAAAGCAGATCAGCGCTCAGCCTTTGCTGGGAACACGTGACGTGGGTGTAAAAAAAGTCACGTGATAGAGGGATACTACAGTATAGTTTTATGTCGTAGAGATTGGCTATCCAATGTGTCACTCATTCTGGAGCTGTGTATAGCAATTGCGAAATGATGCGGCAGGGGCGGGGCTTTACTTCAAACAGATATCGCGTGGTTTGACTGTGGCGCTGAACTGTAAGATCGCAATGTACATATTTCTATTTTTTAGTTTGTATTTATACTGCTGGGTTTTTACTGGAGCAATCTAGGTAAAGTACCTTGCTCAAGGGTACAGCAGCAGTGTCCCCTACCAGGGATTGAACCCACGACCTTCCAGTCAAGAGTCCAGAGCCCTAACCACTACTCCACACTGTATAAAAAAAATATTACTGTGTTATTATTATTATTATTATTATTATTATTATTTATTTAATTTGTTTTGCATTCCACTTTGTATCATGAAAGAAAATTAAAACGTTGATTAATATACGAGTTTTGCAAGTATGACCTGTATCATAATATTGCAGACAGAAACGGACCCCGATTGTAGCGGCGGTAAGAATCCAAGAGTACAACTTTTATCTTCCAAAATAGAAAGCTATTTTATTGATGAAATCGAGTGAACAGCAACACTCGGGCTGCTCTTAGCTGACCGCCAGAGCGCCCCAGGAGAACGCCCCCCACTGCCCCGTGCCTGACAACGGGGTACCGGCAGGACACCCCCGTCCCGCCCCCGCGTCTCCAGCAGAGTAAATCTCCGCGACAACAGAGATCAAATCATGTGAGAGAAGGGAACACGCGGATATCACGTGACTAACACGCTGTCACCGCCCCGCTTTCATTGGAAGAGTCACGCGGAATGATTTGAGACACGTGATCAGTCCTCTCTCATTGGTTAACGCCCGTCGCTGGATGTTTCCACAGCGTGATTTGTACCATCGTCCACAAAACCGTTTTTTCCAGTATTTTTTTGTTAAATTGGTTATTGCAAAGTCAAATTTGAAAAACACCAAACCCGGTAGCCGATTCCACAAAAAAAGACCACGTTTTTCCTAACACTAAAAGGTAAGTGCTGAGTTATTTATTACTCAAAGTGAAATGTATGTATTTGTTAATCTCCATCGATATGCATCAACATTCGTGTGTGTGTGTGTGTGTGTGTGTGTGTGTGTGTGTGTGTGCGTGTGCGTGTGCGTGTGCGTGTGCGTGTGTGTGTGTGTGTGTGGGGGGGGGGGTCGGATTGACAGGCTCAACAAACCCTGTGAACGGGGTAGCATCTGGTGAAATACTTTTTGAGATACAGCATGGCGAAGAAAACAGCTTGTAAAAAAAAAAAAAAAAAAAAAGAAAAATGAAGACGCTTTTGTATACACCTGTATCTCGAAAAGTACTGCTAATTTAGGAACCACACTTGGCATACACATAGTCCCGGGAGTGTAGATGTGCAACGGGGTATATATTTTCGGAGGGGTCCTGGTTTTACCGAAATTGAACCAAAAAAGATAACTGTCTGACGTCAGTGCCTGGTAGCGTTGCTTTCGACCGTTCATTTCACTGAATAAATAGGGAGGCATTGAATAGCCTATAGTTCAGCACACACGGGTCAGATCTGTGTTTCTGTCCGGTTAAAACTGGTAATCAGTGATAATAATGAGTGTTTGTGCCTTCAGTACTGGAGAAACTAATAATAATTTGTTCATTTAGGAAATACGTTTGCTTCCCCAAACACTCGTTTTTTTTGGCAGCCTAATAGAAGAACAAGTCAGCTGACTGGCCAAGCTTTATTTCTGATGAGCTCTCATTTTGGCAGGCGTCACAAATCTCCGCCAATTTACGTAGTTTTAGTGCCTCATTTGTTGAGCAATGAAAGAAGGCTTTGTGCAATATGAAAACAGCGGTAGGAATATTATTTTCTTCAGTGCGCTGAAACTATCTGAATATTCTTACAAACATTGCTGCACATTCATTCGAAGCCAAAAAGTCGACGTCTGTGTCTAAAATGGCAAGTGATGTGTGAGATTAACATAAAAACCAACAACAACAAAGTGATGCTTCAGATTTGGCAAGCGAGTCAGAATCGAGGGATACAGACCGCTGCAGGTAATGCACATCGCTCGAAAGTGCTTCACACTTTCCAGACACTGGGCAAAGGTACATGCTACGTATAGTGATCAACGTTTTGTTTTGTTGTGATCCTATTTTCTGTTATGAGGAGAGTAATAAACGAAAATTGTGGGGGGGTTTTGTACAACGCCACCTTTTCCACATATATTTTTTGAAGCGTTTATTTAAGTTACATTTGACAGTTTTCACTTGCATGCACAGCTTAAAAAAGAAAAAGTAAACCCCAGTAATGCTGTTACTTCATGAAAATGTGTCATTTGCCACTTTGTTTATTGCGAAGAAACTACAATGGCAGGGATAAAAAAAGAAAGAAAAAAGCGATATCTACTTATGTACTGTTTCTGCCTGAAATACACACGTGGAAAGTGTATACTTTTATAGTTAATCCAGTGGAGCAAAGTAAAGCCTTCACAACCTATTCTGGAATAGTACAGTTTTACATATTTTAGGATAAATAGTATTGTGCTGCAAGCATTCAAGTTAACTAACGAGCTTTCGTTAGTTAACTTGAATGCTTGCAGCACAGTGATTGTCAGAACATTTTCTAGTTTTAATAAAATTAAAATGAATAACATGCTGTTTTAATAGCATTACAGTGAGATTTGTATAATTGTTTGTTTGCAAGGTGTCATTTGAATACTGGTCAGGAAATGGTATTTGCTTAATATTTTTATTATTAATGGTGATCAAACATTGTAACTTGTTAAGTAGTTATTTCTGAGATGTATTAGTTGATTGGTGCAAGTGCAGTGTTGCAACGTTTTGTTACTGTATGTAAAGTCTGATCGGATAGTCAGATTTTCACGACCATTTAAACAACCCCCCACCACTACGCACATCTTGAGCGCCCTGTGGCCCCCCAAGGTTTGGAAATGTCCTTATCTGGCCCGCCAGAGAATGTAATTGAGTACCACTGCTGTAAATGCTTATGATCTTGTATAGCGTAGGTTCTAAAAAAAAAAAAGTGAGACGATAATGTTTTGCCAAATAGAATAAAATACAAATGCATACTGTTATATGTATGCGTGTTATATATTCCATATTTAAGCACATACATTAAACACTTTCTGCTATTTGTTTACTGTATATCGCTGCCAAAGGAAGTTTGAGATTTTTTAAATTAACACAAAGTTGTTCTTCAACTGCTACAGAATGTTTATCTTGAAGAGACCTTCTTCACAACACGAAGTAATTTACTGACACTATCGAGAATCTCTTATATCAAATCATTAATCGTGGTAGCTAGCGTCACTTGCAGAGACTTACGCAGGTAGGCCTATATATTAATTTAGCTGTAAGACATTTTCCATCGCTGAAAAAAAAATAGACTTCATGATTAATCTAACTTCAGGTAATTCAGTGAAATATTTTACTTGCCGATATATATTTGGGGACGGCCCACCCCTCCAGACTAGGACATATTTTAATGCCTTCTATGTAATGAATTAAACATTTGCACAATATTCTAGTTCACAATTTAAAATGGAGAAAATGTAATCCCACTATATTGCTATCTATTGCTAGTCAATTATGTTAATGATTTAAACTATTGACAACATGTTTAAGAACATATGAAGTGGGAAGCGTTTAAAATCTTGAAAAAAAATGTATGTACAGTACTGTGCTTAATACGAGTTAGGCCTAATGTATGTACTCTACTGTACTTAATACGTTTCTGATTTTACATTTCTGGATTGCAATGAGATATAAAATACATCTTACAGTATGTCTTTAAAAAATGTAGAGTTTTGACATAGGTTAGATTTAGGTTTATGTTAAGTTGTGTGCTTAACTGTTTGGGTTTATTTTAAGTTTTTTGACTGTAGTAGTAAACAAAAAAAACACGTTTCAAAGGCATGTGGAAATGCGGGTGCATGAACGTTTTATCATTTTTTTTACAAATGGTAATTTGGAGCTTCAAGGAATTTTCCTGTGCTAAGTTTAAACAAGAAGAATGACTTTGTTCGGATAATTTTGTACAGTGGACATATATATGTATGGCATATTATATCATACGTTTGCTTCTGGCCAGAGCCAGTTTGGCGGGTAAATACTTTTGTCTCTGTTCCATTTGGTGGGGGTGGGGGGGAACCCTCGAATTCACCTGCAGTTGCAGATTTTCTTTTTCTCTCTCCAAATGTTAAGCCACACAAAACAAGCAAAGTTGGGTTGCAAATGCATCGTTTTGATTGGGTCGTCAGCCAAGCAGGAAAAACATTTAATTGGATTATTGTACTGTGCTTGCTGTTGCCTGATGCTAGAGCTTCTTATTTATGATGGTAACTTGAGGTATTTCAGTAGAAATGTTCTACTTTAGTTCAGTAGGATTTTTGATGTCATTACAGAAGTAACACTTTTTTTATTCCGTTTGATACTAGACATATTCAAAGCTACACTGCAGTCGTTATCAGTAGAGTATGTACATAACACTGATTGCATACATTCAACTTTTGCTATACAATATTTAAGAACTGGTAGACCATAGATTGATGCATGAAAAATACACAGCCAAATCTGATGTAGAGTCGACTCCACTTATTTGCATATTGAATAATTGTATAATAATTGCTTAACTGCATAGCATGCAGCTGGTCCCGTTTTTAAGCGCATAATTTTCTATGATTGTATGGTACTAAATGCACATTTCGCGGTCCCGAAGTCCGTTGTTCATTGCATTTTAATTTGGATAATTGCATAATGCGAGCAATGTTCAAAAAATATATATGTTTGCGTTTGAGTTTCAAAAATAGCAGTGACGTAAGCGCATAGCAACTGTATGACAGCGGGAAAAGCAGGCACGAAAGACAGTTTTTTACAGTTGTTTATCAGCTCAATCGGCCGACTACTATGCATACTTCCATAAAATTATTTTTTTGCTACGTTGTAGTCAGAAGATCTATAGTAAGGTACTGTGCACCCCTGTTTAACTTTTATTTTTTACTGTACTGTATTACAATATATGAGTTTAGGCCGGCTGTAATATACGGTACATTAGTTTACATTATTTTACTTTTCATATCATAAGTTGCCAGAGAATAGTGTTTTGTATTGAGCGTATAACATTTCAAGTTGGTTTATTTTTGTGAACTTGTCCAATATTTTAAGTTACTCGTAATGAAATATAAAAAATAAATAAAGTTATGAATCTGATCAAAACGAATCATATACATGTACGCCCACTGTATTCCCTCACTCGGCGGTCCGAGCCCATGCAATTATGCTGTCTCCTGTAACTTGTATCCTCTTTTACTTGTTTCACTATCTATCATGAATCATGGAAATACTGTACAGGTGAAAATGCCATATTGATGAGCTTGATAGTTTAAGACGTATAGTTCATGTATCAATAACATAAATGTAAAATTTGGAAAAACAGAACAGGCTGAGTAGGAGCCGTTAACATTGGATTGGCCCAACTATACCTTTGATATTACTATATAAACAGTACTGTAGTATTTGTGTTTTTATTATACTGCAGTGAATGTAATTACAGGGTGTTGCCAACCAAAAACATAAAAATACAACATTTTCCAAGTACACCTGGAGGTCATGTGTTAACTTGTCGTTTTATTTGTTTTAGTGTAATGAAGACAAGATCCATCTACAAATACACAGGCTGTGATTAAAGCCTGACATCACAACTTCATAATCGTATATAATCATTATTTTAGTCATTGAGCAGACGCTTTTGTCAGAAACAACTTACAGAGACTATTTATTTAACTAGGAGAGTTACCCATTGAGACGGAGGCCTCATTACAAGAGGGTCCGGGGGAGGGGGGGAAGTGGGGCACAAACACACTTTTAACCCTAATTAAGGTAGAGGGACTTTAGGTAGGCCGGATTGTATAACCTGCTTTTTGGATTTGGCCATGACACCGGGATTAACATACCTGCTCTTACGAAGAGTGCCATGGGATCTTTAACATCCACACAATGTGGACAGGACCTCGGTTTAAAGATTGAAGTACTACTGAGCCAATTATATTTAAGTCAAACAATTACAAACAAAAACCCCAAAAACTACAATAAAAATCTAGATAAACACAATATAGAATTGTCCCCTGCTAAATGAATAACAAACTCTGTGTTGTGAATTATTCAGTCAGGAGTGGTCGGAGATTTGGTGGATAAATATAACGCCACTCTGGCAAATAGTCTTGACACTATTGCACCTTATAAAATAAAGAAACTATCTACAAAAATATTTTCTCCTTGGTTTAATGATACAACACGTATGCATAAACGTATGTGTCGCAAATTAGAACGCAGATGGGAGATCGACTGGACTTCAGATATATTATCAAAGCTGGAAAGATAGTATTTTAACATATAGAACGTCACTGTCTTTAGCTCGATCTGTTTATTTCTCCGATCTTGTTGACAAAAATCAGATTTATTTTTCAGTCAACAGCAAGATTAACAAATCCGCAATCAGAGCGCGTTACACAGAATATTCCTCCAGTAAGCTGTGAATCACTTCAATAAAAAAGTGACCGACATTAGGAATCAGTTGAGCAACTACATACTGATATAAACAATTATACAAATATTCTTGGTCCGTCTGAACCCAACCAAATCTTACAGCACTTTTGCTTGACATGTGAACAAGAGCCGGATGCCATAATTAAAAAGACTAAACCCACAACATGTGCATTAGATCCCATTCCTACTACACTTTTGAGAAAAGTATATCCAAAAATAAATAACACAGTTTTAAATATTATTAACAGCTCACTCTCATCAAGTACTGTTCCAAATTCTTTGAAGACTGCGTAGTAAAACCCCTGCTCAAGAAGCCTACCCTTGATCCCAATGTGCTTAATAATTACAGGCCTATTTCTAATCTCCCTTTTTTTGTCCAAAGTGTTAGAAGAGTAGTGGCTGAACAATTAAATAGATTTCTTGCTGCACAGAATATTTCTGAGAAATTTCAGTCAGGTTTCAGGCCTTATCATAGCACCGAGACGGCACTAATTCGAGTGGTAAATGATATGTTGATGACTTCTGACATGGGCTCGCCTTCAGTACTTGTTCTACTGGATCTAAGTGCTGTTTTCAACACCATTGATCATTCTGTCATAATTAATCGCCTTGAACATTTAGTGGGATTGTCAGGTACTGTCTTGTTCTGGTTCAGATCCTATCTCTCTAATAGGTTTCAGTTTGTTAAAGTTGAGGAGGCGACCTATTTTATGTCAAAGGTTACGTGTGGGGTTCCTCAGGGTTCAATTCTTGGCCCAATTCTGTTCTCTCTATATATGTTACCTTTGGGAAATATCATTCGTAGACACAGAGTTCATTTTCATTGCTATGCTGATGACACTCAGCTTTGCCTGTCTCTCAAACAGGGTGATGTATCTGCTGCTAATATTTTGAATACCTGCCTTGCTGACATTAAACATTGGATGTTTAAAAGCTTTTTAATGTTAAACTCAGACAAAACAGAATTGATGATAATGAGACCTCAGAAGCAATACAAGAACATAGATTCATCTGATTTTCTACTCGACGGTCTCTGTACAGATTCTAGAGCAGAGATAAAAAAAACCTAGGTGTCACTTTTGATTCAGACCTCTCCTTTGAATCACACATTAAAAATGTTACAAAAATGTTCTTTTTTCATTTAAGAAACATAGCTAGACTGAGAGGTATGCTTTCCAAGCAGAATGCAGAGAGATTGGTGCATGCTTTTATATCTTCAAGGATTGATTAATGTAACAGCCTTTTTGCTGGTATTAGTAACAATGTTATATCTCGGCTGCAACTTGTACAGAATGCTGCTGCAAGAGTTTTAACTGGGAGTAAGAAACAAGATCATATCACCCCTGTGCTAGCGTCCTTGCATTTGCTTCCTGTTCGATTTAGGATCGATTTTAAGGTGCTATTATTATCCCACAAGGCTCTAAATTGCTTAGCTCCACCCTATTTAAAGGATCTTTTAAAACCATACGTTCCTAATCGTCCACTTCGATCACAGGATGCCAGGCTACTTTCCATACCAAGTATTCAGAAACAAAACTCAGGTGGTAGATGCTTGAGTTACATTGCACCGAAATTATGGAACGACTTCCCAGTACTATAAAGGAAGCTCCTTCTGCCAATGCTTTTAAATCTCATTTAAAAACACACTTGTATAGCTTAGCTTACGCAAGTTTTTAAAGTGATATTCTCTCGCTTCTGTATATGTATATAACATATAATTATATGTGTGTTTTATTGCTGATTTTATATATATATATATATATATATATATATATATATATATATATATATATAAATTTCTATGTGTGTTCTATTTTCTGATTATTGATATATATATACAGACGTGCTCAAATTTGTTGGTACCCCTCCACAAAAAACGAAGAATGCACAATTTTCTCTGTAATAACTTAAAACTGACAAAAGTAATTGGCATCCGCCATTGTTTATTCCATATTTAATAGAAATCAGACTTTGCTTTTGATTTTTTATTCAACATAATATTGTAAATAAGAAAACAAATGAAAATGGCATGGACAAAAATGATGGGACCGCTAACCTAATATTTTGTTGCACAACCTTTAGAGGCAATCACTGCAATCAAACGTTTTCTGTAGCTCTCAATGAGACTTCTGCACCTGTTAACAGGTAGTTTGGCCCACTCTTCCTGAGCAAACTGCCCCAGCTGTCTCAGGTTTGATGGGTGCCTTCTCCAGACTGCAAGTTTCAGCTCTTTCCATAGATGTTCGATAGGATTCAGATCAGGACTCATAGAAGGCCACTTCAGAATAGTCCAATGTTTTGTTCTTATCCATTCTTGGGTGCTTTTAGCTGTGTGTTTTGGGTCATTATCCTGTTGGAGGACCCATGACCTGCGACTGAGACAGAGCTTTCTGACACTGGGCAGTACGTTTCGCTCCAGAATGCCTTAATAGTCTTGAGATTTCATTGTGCCCTGCACAGATTCAAGGCACCCTGTGCCAGGCGCAGCAAAGCAGCCCCAAAACATAACCGAGCCTCCTCCATGTTTCACTGTAGGTATGGTGTTCTTTTCTTTGAAAGCTTCATTTTTTCGTCTGTGAACATAGAGCTGATGTGACTTGCCAAAAAGCTCCAGTTTTGACTCATCTGTCCAAAGGACATTCTCCCAGAAGGATTGTGGCTTGTCAATATGCATTTTAGCAAATTCCAGTCTGGCTTTTTTATGTTTTTCTTTCAAAAGTGGAGTCCTCCTGGGTCTTCTTCCATGGAGCCCACTTTCGCTCAAAAAGCGACGGATGGTGCGATCAGAAACTGACGTACCTTCACCTTGGAGTTCAGCTTGTATCTCTTTGGCAGTTATCCTTGGTTCTTTTTCTACCATTCGCACTATCCTTCTGTTCACTCTGGGGTCGATTTTCCTCTTGCGGCCGCTCCCAGGGAGGTTGGCTACAGTTCCATGGACCTTAAACTTCTTAATAATATTTGCAACTGTTGTCACAGGAACATCAAGCTGCTTGGAGATGGTCTTGTAGCCTTTACCTTTACCATGCTCGTCTATTATTTTCTTTCTGATCTCCTCAGACAACTCTCTCCTTTGCTTTCTCTGGTCCATGTTCAGTGTGGTGCACACAATGGTACCAAACAGCACAGTGACTACTTTTCTCCATTTAAATAGGCTGAATGACTGATTACAAGATTGGAGACATGTGTGATACTAATTAAGGAAACTAATTAGTTTGAAATATCTCTATAATCCAATTATTTATTTATTTTCTAAGGGGTACCAACAAATGTGTCCAGGCCATTTTAGAATATCTTTGTAGAATAAGCAATAATTCATCTCTTTTCACAGCTTCTTTGCTTTATTCTATGACATACCAAAGGCATGCAAGTATACATGATAAAATAGCTTTTAATTTCATCACTTTTCAGGAGGAATGAAGCATTATTTCAATGAGCTGTAAGGGTACCAACAAATTTGAGCACGTCTGTATATATATATATATATATATATATTTGTATGTGTTTTTTATCATGTAAAGCGCTATACAAAACTAAAGATTGATTGATTGATTGATTGATTGATATGGAGGCAGTTTGCAGTTGTTTGCTATCACACACAGCATACAGTTATGTGCTGCTTCCCATTTCCAGTCATCATTACTCACACCTGTTTTTCTCCCAATTTGTGAACTGTGGTATTGCTTGGCATGTCGAAAATTATGGGGGTCTGATCAGAAACATTTGTTAGAAACACTGAAGTAGTAAAAACATATCTTTTTAAATTCCTCAGGAAGCTAATGATGCTTCTTTGAAAATGGCTGCCTGCATGTCATGGATGATTCGAGATCGGGCAGGGACGTCTTTGTTCGCCTTTTCTCGTCAGTCAGTCACTTTGCTGTTTATGTACTCGGGTAGTCGCGTCTTTTGTTGGTGATTTTTAATACACACATCACTACTGTACTCTAATTTAAGACGCAGGATATTTTTGAGAAGCAAAATAATGGTTAAAGTGCATCTTAAAATGAAGGAATATGGTAGTTAACTGTCAAAACTGCAACTTTTGTTTACATGTATATGTCCATATAAAAATGTAAATGTTATCCGCAAACCACAAATCCATGTTAGTGCACAGGCAGTGTAGTGGTCAATTATTATTATTATTATTATTATTATTATTATTATTATTATTATTATTATTATTATTATTATTATTTATTTTTTTCTTAAGGTCCATGCCACATTACTCATGGTTGAAGGACTCAAGATGGCAGAGAACCAAGAGATGGCTGAGAAAATGGATGGGCAGAAACCCTTGGATCCTTCCCCACTCTTGGAATATGGTAATTAAATCAGGAAGTACTTCACTATATACTGCTGAATATCACATTATGGGGACTCTCTCTACCTTTGGGAGACATATAACATGCCCCTACAAAGTGATTTCATGTGTTTCACATCTACTGTTACCGTGCATGTGATTCTCTTCTTTCAGAAACTTCGGAACAAGAGTCTTATTCAGACAGGGGCCAGCTAGGTGGGAGACTTCAAGGGGTGGCTGAGATAGAGAATCCCCTCAATGGGATCGGGACTAAAGTAACAAGAGGTATGTTCACAACTGAAGGAGGACAGGAAGGGCCTCACAATGATGGACAACCAGAAGACATTCAGAACAAGGGACAGCTGGATTGGCTTGAAAGTTGCTGCCTAAACAACCCAGGTAGATACAGTTTGAGGCATTTACTTGTGTGTTCATCTCTAATGCAGACAAAAGCCACCAAATGTACATTGCTGTGCAAAAGTCTTAGACACATTCTCGAGTTACAATATCTCAAAATAAACTATACTTGAGCAGCTAATATGAAGTGTTGTAGTAGCTAACCCATCACATTTATCCAGCTCTTTCCATAGATGTTTGATAGGATTCAGATCAGGACTCATAGAAGGCCACTTCAGAATAGTCCAATGTTTTGTTCTTATCTATTCTTGGGTGCTTTTAGCTGTGTGTTTTGGGTCATTATCCTGTTGGAGGACCCATGACCTGCGACTGAGACAGAGCTTTCTGACACTGGGCAGTATGTTTCGCTCCAGAATGCCTTGATAGTCTTGAGATTTCATTGTGCCCTGCACAGATTCAAGGCACCCTGTGCCAGGCGCAGCAAAGCAGCCCCAAAACATAACCGAGCCTCCTCCATGTTTCACTGTAGGTATGGTTCTCAACGGGGGGGGGGGGGATGTATTTTTATTTGATATAAAATGTATACATGACATGGTAGTATTAAATCAGGTTGATTCTATGGTAGTATAACCCGCCCCCCCCCTCCAGAAAAAAGAAATAAAATTGTGCAAAATGTCTAAGACTTTTTCACAGCAGTGTATATCTCCACAAGTCACTCCATTAATTATCAGTCTCGGAGCCTGTCGCTACTGGAGAGAAATATTGTTTTTGATAAGTCTCTACCTTTGGGAGACATATAATATGTCCCCACAAGGTGATTTCATGTTAAATCAGAAAGGGCGCTACAATATACTGTTGAATGTCACATTATGGGGACTGTCTCCCAAAGGTCTATGTCCACGTCAGCCAGTTAATATTTTCAGTGTTGGGTGGCATCTTGATATGACATTTAAATGGCTTTTCTTTAAGCATCCACGTGAGGGAAGCTTGTATGTTTTTTGTAAATCTGCAGACATTACCAGCCTCATCACACCTATAACTGCTTTGATCTTCTGAACTGATCGCAATGTTGAATTTATATTCTCTGCATTGTGGAAACTCCTCTAGAAAAATCTAACTACTGGTCACGTTGATCTGTGACCTAAGATGGCTGCCAAATTGCGGTCATGCGACGTTCGTTTCTGGAAAATAAAGACCAAACGCTTTGAGATATTGGCTTCATATTCTTCTATTTTTTATGTGTGCTTTATTTTGTTTCTTAATAAATAATTCAGTACTTTGCCAAGACATGAGTTGCATCACAGGCTGATAAGTTATAAAAGTAGTGATATTTGAATTGAACCCTTTTAGGACGAAGCGTTTTTTAGTGGGATGGTCCCCCAAGACTAAGGTTTTTTTTTTTTGGCTGTTCTTTATTCTCTTCCTATAAAAAAAATCACTTTTTTTTTTTTTACTGTGAGAATTCATTTCTTTTGATTTGCATTTTAAGTCCTTGTGATCTAAAATGCAATGTCAAGCACAGCATCCCATGTCAAGCACAGAATCCTTCATTTTTCCAATGCTTAATGATAAGGTAAGGTTTCTTATTTGTTCATTAGAAATTAAGAACCATTACCAATGATAGTTGACACATGCTTTGCGATATCTTCAAATTTGGTACACTACTGTATTATAACATTCTGTTGGACAAGGGTCATTATCTGTGTCATTATTATTATTTCTTAGCAGACGCCCTTATCCAGGGCGACTTACAGTCGTAAACAAAAATACATTTCAAGAATCACAGTACAAGTATTAATACAATTAAGAGCAAGATAAAATACAATTATTTCGGAACCTTTACTAACATCTCAGAATCCACAAGATAATAGTGCCTAATTTTTCTCCTCACTGTGAGACAGAGCTTGCACCACCACCTTGCGCTTGTTTGAAAAATATATACAGCTCTGGAAAAAATTAAGAGACCACTGCAAAATTATCAGTTTCTCTGGTTTTACTATTTATAGGTATGTGTTTGGGTAAAATGAACATTTTTGTTTTATTCTATAAACTACTGACAACATTTCTCCCAAATTCCAAATAAAAATATTGTCATTTAGAGCATTTATTTGCAGAAAATGACAACTGGTCAAAATAACAAAAAAGATGCAGTGTTGTCAGACCTCGAATAATGCAAAGAAAATAAGTTCATATTCATTTTTAAAACACCACAATACTAATGTTTTAACTTAGGAAGAGTTCAGAAATCAATATTTGGTGGAATAACCCTGATTTTCAAGCATAGCTTTCATGCGTCTTGGCATGCTCTCCACCAGTCTTTCACATTGATGTTGGGTGACTTTATGCCACTCCTGGCGCAAAAATTCAAGCAGCTCGGCTTTGTTTGATGGCTTGTGACCATCCATCTTCCTCTTGATCACATTCCAGAGGTTTTCAATGGGGTTCAGGTCTGGAGATTGGGCTGGCCATGACAGGGTCTTGATCTGGTGGTCCTCCATCCACACCTTGATTGACCTGGCTGTGTGGCATGGAGCATTGTCCTGCTGGAAAAACCAATCCTCAGAGTTGGGGAACATTGTCAGAGCAGAAGGAAGCAAGTTTTCTTCCAGGACAACCTTGTACTTGGCTTGCTTCATGCCAAAGCTACCCGATTCCAGCCTTGCTGAAGCACCCCCAGATCATCACCGATCCTCCACCACATTTCACAGTGGGTGCGAGACACTGTGGCTTGTAGGCCTCTCCAGGTCTCCGTCTAACCATTAGACGACCAGGTGTTGGGCAAAGCTGAAAATTGGACTCATCTGGGGGTGCTTCAGCAAGGCTGGAATCGGGCAGATTTGTCTTTGTGAAGGACGCATGAATCAAGCCAAGTACAAGGTTGTCCTGGAAGAAAACTTGCTTCCTTCTGCTCTGACAATGTTCCCCAACTCTGAGGATTGGTTTTTCCAGCAGGACAATGCTCCATGCCACACAGCCAGGTCAATTAAGGGGACAGTGGAAAAGAAAATCCAAAAGGTGTTGTTAGCGGACGATTGTTACAGTACAGGGATGGTGGTGGTGAAAAACTGAAATTTCCGGTCAGTATGAAAGAGATACTGTTGTGCATATGCATTTATAAGGCATTTCGGGCACTTAAGATGCAATGCGACAAGCGAAACTGTGCAGTGATGCGTCAAAATGAATAGAACCTATACTTTTGATAAGTATCTTTCACACGACAAGCTACGCAGGAACGGTACCAGGGCAGCACTGGACTGACGAGAAATAAATAGGATTGAATCCGATTTTTTGCGATTTGACGCACGTCAACTAGGGCATTGAGCAATCGGAGAACAGCTTCAATGCACGTGGTCCAGCAGGGTGAAGCAGTTTCCAAAATGACGGAGGAAAAATACTTGTCGTTGAAAAACTACCCAGAGCTTTATGACAAAGGCCATCACAATTATAAAGATACAGATTTGAAAGGGAATATATGGGAGTCCATTTCGAAAGAACTGGATAAGCCTGGTATGTGTGATTTATTGCCATATGTGTTGAAATACCATCAGAGAAGACACTCATAATTTCCACATCATGTTGATAAGTAGTACCAGTCTTGATCATAGTTCTGTCAATAGCAATTTTGAACAGTTGTATAGATCTGGCAATTTTCAAACCTATCGCTGCTGGTTTGTGTGGTCATGTCGCTGCGAAAGGTCTCGTCGGGAGTCGTTGCCAATTAAAAAATCACTTTGTGTCTGGTGTGTGGAGACCTTTACTCATCCACTTTTTAATATGTCTTATGTAGACATTGATTTAATTTATATGTCAATTATAAAACCATGGCAGCCACTAAGCCAAGTCAGTTTTCCCCATTTACTATTTTTTTTTTATTTTTTTATTTAACAATAAAACAAACTGGTGATTTTATTGTTTTAAATGAATCCCAACTTTGGTGTTTGTGAAATAGACACAGATTCCAGGTGCAGGGAAAATGGTAGAAATAATATAATATCCCCTGTCAGATTTTGTTTTAAAACAACCCCCAATACATGTACTTGAACCAAATTTATTTTTCATACATTTATATATAAAAAATATTAACTTCATAAATTAATTTAATGTATAGAGTTATATGATGAAAATGCAGATTAAAGTATTGTTTTTTCTATATGGTCTCATTGTTCCGGGGATTGCTAAGCATACTAATGAAATCAAGTTATATAGCCCACTATTGTGTGCAAGTGGATCTTTCAAACTGGAGGACACAGAGATTGCTACATCAATCAATCTTGCTACAGTCCGCCACTGATGAAGTAACTTCATAATTGTATTTGTTATCTTGTGCAGGATGAAAGTATACAAGATGGGCCAAAGTAGATGAAGACCAAGTGCTTATCTATTTCAAGCCTTACAAGGTGAAAGCAGAAAACAAATGCCAGGTGAGATTGTAATGATTGTAATGGTGCCATACATATATTGAATATTTAGTTTTCTTATACATTCTGTCTGAGTCCGTTCAAAGTAAACACTCCCCGCCCCCAATAGCATAATCCTTTGGCATTTTACTATATTTTTAGTTTCTTTATTGGGGGTGGGGTGTTTGGGTATCCATATGAATTTTCCTGACAATTGGATAAGTTTGACGTAGGTGTGACATAGGGTCAGATGTAGAGGTGGGATGCTAAGAAATTCTCATGGTATGATAACTATCAGAAAAAATACCACGATTATCATATAATTATATTGCAGTGTAATTTTTTATATAAAATATTCAACTGGTTTTCAAATATGCAGATTAACACAAATCCACACACCTGTACTTTATTGGGTACCAGTATCTTTGCCTTCAGTCAGATTTATCAAGGTATTTGCATCAAAATGGGATTTACATCCTTTTTTTGTGAAGAAAACAATGTGTTAATATTGCTAGTAACAAACAATAATTTAGGCATACAGTACTTTTGAGTCTTTTAAAAGCCCTTTCACAAATGGTCGTTTGGTGCATGCTGAAGTACGGTTCAGTTCATTTGCAGGCATAAATGAAACATCCAAAACAAACTGATTCACCCCAGAATTTGCACCAAACCAATCGGCCTGAGACTACTTGTAAATACACAGATATACTGTATATGGTGCAAACTGTATTTGTGTAAAGACCATCATAAATATGCCCTGTTTCTTACATGCGGCTACTTTTTTATGTAAAGCAAACACCTTTGTATAATGGAACAGTCCAGGGATTATGGCTAGTCTGTAAATGTTATTGTGTTTTTGTTTGTTGTTTTTTTTTTTTTTTTTTATATAAAATGTTAATTATTGTATCATTTAACAACTGGAATAATGGCTGGTTCAGTGTGTACTACCAGGGAATAATACCATAGAGAGGTTTTGGGGAGAGAGTTTTGGGGACAGGAACCATTCAGATGGTATTACCCCTGGTAATACACACTAAACCAGCTATTGTTTATTGTAATATATGGATTTGAGTCTGAACAATATGTGTCTTCCCTTTCGGGTCTGCGTGGTGGATAGACTGAAATGCCAGCTCTGCACAAGCCACACTTTGAGCTCAAGCTGATGTGTTGAAGTGATAATACCATCGTTCAGAGCCCAGCGAAAATATTACCATTTGGGTATTACAAGATTTTTTTTCTATGACGCACAGTAGTATTCTTTAGGTCTATCCATGTATTTCAATAGATTAACCTATATTAATATAAAAACATAAGAACATAAGAAAGTTTACAAACGAGAGGAGGCCATTCAGCCCATCTTGCTCGTTTGATTGTTAGTAGCTTATTGATCACAAAATCTCATCAAGCAGCTTCTTAAAGGATCCCAGGGTGTCAGCTTCAACAACATTACTGGGGAGTTGGTTCCAGACCCTCACAATTCTCTGTGTAAAAAAGTGCCTCCTATTTTCTGTTCTGAATGCCCCTTTATCTAATCTCCATGTGTGACCCCTGGTCCTTGTTTCTTTTTTCAGGTCAAAAAAGTCCCCTGGGTCGACATTGTCTATATCTTTTAGGATTTTGAATGTTTGAATCAGATCGCCGCGTAGTCTTCTTTGTTCAAGACTGAATAGATTCAATTCTTTTAGCCTGTCTGCATACGACATGCCTTTTAAACCCAGGATAATTCTGGTTGCTATTCTTTGTACTCTTTCTAGAGCAGCAATATCCTTTTTGTAACGAGGTGACCAGAACTGAACACAATATTCTAGGTGAGGTCTTACTAATGCATTGTAAAGTTTTAACATTACTACCCTTGATTTAAATTCAACACTTCTCACAATATATCCGAGCATCTTGTTGGCCTTTTTTATAGCTTTCTGAGTCAACATAAACTCCTAGGTCTTTTTCATAGTTCCCTTCTTCAATTTCAGTATCTCCCATATGATATTTATAATGCACATTTTTATTGCCTGCATGCAAAACTTTACACTTTTCTCTATTAAATGTCATTTGCCATGTGTCTGCCCAGTTCTGAATGCTGTCTAGATCATTTTGAATGACCTTTGCTGCTGCAACATTGTTTGCCACTCCTCCTATTTTTGTGTCGTCTGCAAATTTAACACGTTTGCTTACTATACCAGAATCTAAATCATTAATGTAGATTAGGAATAGCAGAGGGCCTAATACTGATCCCTGTGGTACACCACTGGTTACCTCACTCCATTTTGTATTATAGGTAAAAAAGAGATGGAGGATTTTTTGTTCCAGCACTCAAATATAAGGCATGATTGGACAACTGTCAAAGTGAAGATATTCAACGAGAAGAGCAAGATACAAAAGCTTTCACAGAGACGTCTGGCCAACCTCCAGGAGTGACACTGGGAATAATTACTCTCATTATTTCATGATGTTTGTAATTAAACCTTATAACTGTAATTGTAATCGTGACTGCAATGGTGCTAAAATACAATAATGTGGATGGATATTGAATTGAGTCTACTAAAGGCTGTCATTCATACCTGAATTCATTGTATGAGGGACGTTCTAAATGTTTTTAAAACACATACACTAATGGGAACCACTAATTTTCAGCTTAGCCACCGCCTTTAAGAATGCACTTTTCATATAGTTTTTTTTCTGTGAAGTTTTTGCTCGATTTGTATAATTTTGCGCACGACTACTGGCCACGATTGCCTCAGGTGGATACACTAAGAACTTAAGCCTTTATATACCTGAAATATGTCATTAGCATTTCTGATTGGATTACCTTAACCCTTTGCGGTCCTATGTCGGACCTGGTCTGACATCGCAATTTTCCCTTTCCGGTCCAATGTCGGACCCTGTCCGACATCATCAAAAAGACACAAAAAACAGGTCTCTAGTCTTTTTTCTCCGGAAAAAGCCGAGAAAACTATTCAATGGCCGAGTGAGACCGATAGGAGCCGAGAGAAGCCGGAAAAAAAAAAAATAGTGGGTGTATCTCATGAATACTGATAGACCCGACACTACATAGATAACACGGACATACACAAACAAGATAGCTGCTTCCGCATCCAGCGCTCAGAGAATATCACAGACATTTGCAGAGCTTTTTGAGATGTTATAGTAATAAAATAATGACTTGGATCGCATTACTGAGGTGTTTGCTGGAGATGCAGTACTGAGTGTCCTGTTGTTTTGAAGTGTCTTTTAAACCTGTTTTACTGTGAAAAAAAATACTTTTAAACAGCGCGTCTAAAATAAACTGCGTGTGTGAAAATAAATTGGACCTGACACGCACTTAATAAATGAACTGCAAAGGGTTAATATTTCACACAGCTACTATATTTCCAGTAACAAACATTAACTGATTTGGAGACTCCTGGTGACATGAAGTTGTAAATGCACACCATTTATTTATATATCATTTTTCATTTTCGTTTTACATTTTAATTAACATAAGTAAGATAAGTTAAATGTTTTAAACTCACCGATATCACCAAGATGTGGCTGGATCGGTCTAAGAAAACAGTTTGGTATGGTGGGCAATCGTTTTCTCGTTTCTTTTCTTTCCTGTTGGTTTGTCCTCTGCAGAGTGGGTGTCCCTCTTTAATCCTTTAAACTCTGCATATTTCTCAGCTTGGAAAGTGTCAATGTTGGGGCCGTTAATTGAAACAAACAGCATGCTGTTCAGTGTGCTTACATGCATTCGGCTTCTCTGGTCGGTCAGAATAAGGTTCATCACACTAAAGCCACGTTCACATTCAGCAGTGGACCACAGGAATTACACCTACTGTGGTTACCAGTTTGTTCAGGTTATCCCCCATGCGCTGAGTATCTTTGTGCTCTCTGAATTCCTTTATAGTTAGAGGTCGTGAAACGTTGAATTTTAAAGTTTTGCACAGATTCATAACTTTATCGTCCCCAAACAAAATTCTTGCATCCTCTTCTACAGGCCATGATGTGGGGTTGAGTACGGCTGCCTCCTCCAGGACCCCTTTATCATCAAATCTTCTTTCGATGTTGTCAAATAAAGCTTGTATGAACTGCGTGCGGAAACCTCTGTATTTCATTTGTTGAGCGTCAGATGGCTGTGTGATTGGAACCCCTTTAAATGCACCGGCTCTTGAGAACTCGTTGTTCATTGTGCTGGTATTTATTCAATCTCTGTCCTTCATAGCACGTAGAGCTTTTAATGCAACATCAATCTCCGGCTTGACAGTGATGACAGTGGAATTCCTATTTTGAAGAAACAGGGATAGCGCTTTTAGCGTCTCGAGTGCATCTTTCATTGTTGCTACTTCCATTACAAACAGCCAGTTTGTCATCTTCCCCAGTAGACCACCACATTCTGCTTTGTCCTGTGAAGAACGTGAGATGTCTGTTGAACCATTTCTAAAAAATGTAACAAGGGCAGGGTAACTTTCCCATAAAGCAGTCACCGATGTGCAGGAAGATGACGGCCAACGGACGTCAGAAACTCGACCAACCTTGTGTATATGTACACAGAGCTCAGCAGCCACAGCTTCAAGTTGCCTCTGGTTCTTGGGACTTAGTGAAAAAAATGAATACAGTGAATCGATTAATAGCTGAAAATGACTTGCTTCCTTTACTGTTCGAACAGCGTCATGAACAGCAAGCTCCAGTTTGTGGTTCATGCAGTGAATCTCGATTAGATTGTTGTTGATCTGTTCTCGCAGAATTGATGCTGCCCCTTTGTATTTCCCCAGCATCGATGCTGCTCCATCAGTTGCAAAACCCAGCAGACGCTCTCGAAGTATGTCTGCAGTGATGCCATACTGATTGAGGCTGGAAAGCAACTCATCTGCAATGCCAGCACCTGTCCCCGACTTTAGCGGCACAATGTTAAAAAAATAGTTGCCTAAAATAATATAATTGTATGTAAAAATAATGTGATATGTTGTAACAATTGTAAGTTGCCCTGGATAAGGGTGTCTGCTAAGAAATAAATAATAATAATAATAATCAATTACATACTTTGCAAGTTGTGCAGCCATTTTGTCTGCTACAAACGAGAGCATATTACAACCTGCATGGTCGGAATGCAGCATGTTCCCAGTATCCAATCCATTAAGCTGCTGTAGCTGCAAAATGTTTGGATGCATCTTAAACGTTTTCTTTACAAATCATGTAGGCTGTTATCATTATGCTCGTCGTTTTTTCCGATCACTGCAGTGCTGTTTTCAGCAGCTTTCTCTATGGCCTGCTTTTGTCTGGCTTGCGCTATGTGTTCACATTTCATATGAGACTTGCATTTACCGTGTTCACTTATTTTGTCATTTAGTTTTTTGGCTGATGTTGCAGTTGTGCCATTCATAAAGGCCTGGTCAATTCCAGGTCGTTCTTTTATATGGGTTCCCAGATCACGAATTGCTGAACAAACCGAGCAAATGACTGAACCGCTGGGATTAGCCTTTAGCCAAGCGCGATTAGCCTTCCATTTTTTGAAGCGAGCCTGCCCTACACAGCCGCCGATATTAATTGCCTGCTCTTCTGAGGCCCCTATGCTCTCCTGTGTGTCAGTACACATAGGGTACATACCTGCATCGTCACCTTTGATAGCTTTATTTCTGCCGCTGCAGAAATAAAGCTGTCTAGAGGATGAGATGTTCAATTTGAGCCCAGTTTTGGCTGTTTTGGTGATTTTTTGTATTTTTCATTCATTAGTAGTAAACTGGCAGTTATAGAAAAATAGCTGAATATGTCAATGGTTTCCTCCCAGTTTCTCAATATCTCCACATTTCTTAGCCACATAGTCAGGTTTAATGTAAACTAGAAGTTGTGATCTTCAATTTAAACCCACTTTTGCCTGTTTGGGGGATTTCTTTCATTATTAGTAAACTGGCAGTTATATACCATTCTGTTCAATACAGTTGATTTGACTGCACAGCAAAAACCAGCTAGCTTTGAGGCTGCATACCTCCATAAATAGGAAAGTTCCACACATATTGCAAAAATGCTCTAGTCCACAGTGATCAGACCTACAATTTGAGACCATTTGGTGATAAAATGCAGCTTTGTGTCAATTTTAAACCACCCCAGACGTTTCTGTGCAATACTGTTTGTCATTTGTTCAAAGGCGTACAAATAAACACCTGTATTTGTTGACAGAGATGCTGTGTCAGTGTATAAACACCTGTATTTGTTGACAGAGATGCTGTGTCAGTGTATAAACACCTGTATTTGTTGACAGAGATGCTGTGTCAGTGTATAAACACCTGTATTTGTTGACAGAGATGCTGTGTCAGTGTATAAACACCTGTATTTGTTGACAGAGATGCTGTGTCAGTGTATAAAGGCCTGATCTCATTTACACAGGGGCTGTGTCAGTGTATAAACACCTGTACTTGTTGACAGAGACCGACTTTATACCTTAGAAGAAGGTAAAGCTTTTTTTGTAGCTCTGGTCATTTACTTCGATTCTGGCTGTGGTCATATAACTCAATTCTGACTCTGTTCATGTAGCAGTATTCTGACTCTTGTCATGTAACTCAATTCTGACTATGGTCATGTAGCACTATTCTGACTCTGGTCATATTCCAGTATTGTCACACTAAGTTCCAACATTGGCTAGTTCAGGGATCCCGGCTATTGTGTACTGCCCCAGTATAAATATGTTTAATCTACATACAAAGCTGTTTAATCTACCCTGCCCTCTGCTCCCTTTGAACTGTCCCCTGCTCCCTTTGTCTGTACCCTGCTCCTCTGCGTAAAAATGTCATTTTAAATACAACAAAGATCCGCACAGCAAGGGTATGGAGCGCATAACTTGGCACAGCAAGGCAGCTCCTAGCTGGG
>NW_026707457.1:180000-182500 GCF_902713425.1 Acipenser ruthenus
TCACCATCTCTCGACAGCCCCCCAAATGCATACAGCTACAAGGGGTGTCTACCGGTGTAAACGTTAGGTCCGACACGGGTGATAGACCCAGAGGACACACGTTACGGAGGGACGGACGTAGACGAGCCAGAGGGAGCACCAACCACCGGGGAAATCACTTCAAACTAAGTTCCCCTCCCGCCCGATGATCCCAGTGGGGAACGGACATAAACAGGAGGGAGAAGCGAGTGACTTAACCACCGGGGAGCAACCCCCACACAACTCTGATCCAGCACGAAACCTCCACAGAGGAACGGACACGGGCGGGGAGGGAGAAGCGAAAGGCCCAACATAGGGTAATCCGCCCCACCTGGCTCCCCCCCAGCACGAGACCTCCAAGCCCGGCAGACTGATTTCACGGCACCTTTTCCGCATCACCCCGTAAAGGTGGGTCCAGGTTCACCTCGTCCCGGCAGCGGACCTCCCCCAAGGTCGCACACCAGACCGACGATACTTCTACACCCCCCCTCACTAGGGTTTTTCCCGGAACCTTTTCCGCATTGTATATGGGGGTGGATCCAGGTCCGCCTCGTCCCGACGGCGGCCCCTACATTAGGGTCGCACATCAGACCTTAGCCATCCCTACACCCCTCCCCATTAGGATCACGCTGCCGCTCCTTGTCCCTAACGCTCAGAAGGAAGGGGATTCCTTTTCCGCTCAGCCGGTAACGAGATAAACTATGTCAGCATTGCCGAACTTTGCTAGAATATCCAGGGAATATAATAGGGTTCGGCGGCTAACCAGTTTGGCAAAGGCGACACTCCTGGCCACCCCTACCTCGAGCTCCTGCAGGATCCTGTTGTTGAAGGCCGGCCACTTTCCTCTGGCACCCATCGGGAAACCAAAGAAATGCACCTGGTCGGCCCCCGTTAACTCCACGATCTGCGGTTTCAATGAGCTATAGTAACTGGACTTTTCCGCCTCAGCCCTCTGCAGGGTGTCGTCAGCGTACTCAAATCTGACAGTTACATCGACCACCAGGGCTCTCCTTCCTTTCGAGAACACAAGGTCGGGTTTCCGAAGATCCCCATTCTCATCCCTAAGGTGAGGTTCCTTGTGCACACTCCACCCTGCCCTTTCGGCTTCGAGGGCCAATAGATCACAAATCTTGTTGTGGCGGGCAATTCTAGCCCCCTGAACGCTAGGACACTGCCCCAAGATATGTGAACAGGATTCCACTTCGGCACGGCACTGTCTGCAAGCCACAGGGTTACCCGCCCTTCTACCTCTGCTGAGGCACTCTCTCGTCGGATACACGTTGGCCCTTAATTGCAATGCAGCAATATAGTGGCGTTGCCGGAACCCACTATAATCCCTGATCCAAGCATTGCTGATCTTATCCTTCTTAAACAATTGTGCACCGACACCCTGGACAGGCAGCTTAGTCCATGCCAAGTACTCCTCCTGTCGCCAATCACACGGTCTTGGACATCTATTGACGGGGGGAACCGGCAGCTCCAGCGGGGCTTCCTCCTGCTCCAAGTGCGGTGGAGCAAGTCTCGGCATTCCTCTGGAACCTCCGCCCGCTTTAACCCATAGCCTTTGAAACTCGCGTTCGGCGCCCATCTCCCACACCACATTCCTAGTCACCTCGTCCGTAGAGTTGACTATGCGGTGCAGCCGCCTTACTTGGATAGATGGCACTAGACTTGCCAACTTAGTTAGGCCCAAACCACCGTCTTTTGGACCAGAGTATAGCAAGCCATTACAGGTATAAGCCGGAAGGTGCAACCATTTCTTCACGGCTTTCCTGATAAGGCCATCAAGCGCTTTTAAGGCACCCTCCTTGCAATCGCAGTGATCCGCCAGATAGATGAGCCGCGGCACAGCATAACCGTCCAAAATTGACACCTTCTGCGAAGGTTTGAGGGGGGCCCCTCCAATCTTTCCAATCCAGTCCCGGAGCTGCTCGCCCAGTGCTGGCTCCCTGATCCCTTTCCAGGGATCGACCTTCGTACCCAAGTACTTGACCACCTCGCCCGGCCCAACCGTCTGGAGCTCCACGCCACCAATGCTCCAATTTTGGCAGTCATTCACAGTAAATGAGTCCTTGGTCGGTTTAATCATGAAGCCGTAACACTTCCTGGCTTGCACTGCAAGCCCGGTAAGCCTGCAGAATGACTCCAGGATCCTGATATTGTCGACCATACCATCCCACGAACAGCTCACCATCACGAGATCATCCGCAAAAGCGAGGGTGGACAGATTGGATGTCCCCACCTTATATCCGCATCCACGAGACTCCAGCGCATGGATTAGGGGATCCAGCGCTAGATTGAAAAGCAGGGGCGACATGGGATCGCCCTGCTTCACCCCTACCTTCATGTCAATGAGAGGTGTCTCCTGACCATCAACATTGACCGAGGTCACGCAGTCCTCATAGGAATTCTGGATAATTCCCACCACGTGACTGTCCACATTTCTCTGTTTTAGAGCACACAGGATATGCTCATGAGAGAC
>NW_026707457.1:192500-270000 GCF_902713425.1 Acipenser ruthenus
GGACCTCCTGGTTACAAGCCCTTTTCTTTAACCACTGGACCACACAGCCTCCAATGTAGCACTATTCTGACTCTAGTCAATTCTATTCTAACTATGGTCATTTAGCTCAATGGTGACTCTGGTCATGTAGCTCAATGGTGACTCTGGTCATGTAGCTCAATGGTGACTCTGGTCATGTAGCTCAATTTTGACTATGGTCAGGGCGGCAGTGTGGAGTAGTGGTTAGGTCTCGGGACTCTTGACTAGAAGGTCGTGGGTTCAATCCCAGGTGGGGGACATTGCTGCTGTACCCTTGAGCAAGGTACTTTACCTAGATTGCTCCAGTAAAAATCCAACTGTATAAATGGGTAATTGTATGTAGAAAAATAATATAATTGTATGTAAAAATAATGTGATATCTTGTAACAATTGTAAGTCGTCCTGGATAAGGGTGTCTGCTAAGAAATACAGTGGCTCTCAAAAGTATTCACCCCCCTTGGACTTTTCCACATTTCATTGTGTTACAACATGGAATCAAAATGGATTTAATTGGGAGTTTTTGCCACTGATCAACACAAGAAAAGTCCATAATGTCAAAGTGAAAAATAAAATCTACAACTTGTTCTAAATTAATTACAAATATAAAACAGAAAATAATTGATTGCATAAGTATTCACCCCCTTTGCTATGACACACCTAAATAAGCTCTGGTGCAACCAATTGTCTTTAGAAGTCACATAATTAGTTGAATGGAGTCCACCTGTGTGCAATTAAGGTGTTTCACATGATTTCAGGTTAAATACACCTGTCTCTGGGAGGTCCCACAGTTGGTTAGTACATTTCCTAACAAAAACTACATCATGAAGATGAAGGAACATTCAAAGCAAATCCGGAATAAGGTTCTTCAAAATCACCAATCAGGGGTAGGATATAAGAACATTTCCAAGGCATTGAATATCCTCTCAGAGCACAGTAAAGTCCATTATTAAGAAATGGAGAGAATATGGCACAACTGTGAATCTGTCTAGAACAGGCCGTCCTCAAAAACGGAGTATCCGGGCGTATAGGGCACTAGTCAGGGAGGCCACCAAGAGGCCTATGGCAACTCTAAAGGAGTTACAGTGTTCCACGGCTGAGCTGGGAGACACTGTGCATATGGCAACAATAGCCCGGGTGCTTCACAAAACTGGCCTTTATGGGAGAGTGGCAAAAAGAAAGCCATTGTTGAAAAAAACTCGCATCAAATCTCGGCTAGAGTTTCCCAGAAGGCATGTGGGAGACTCTGAGACCAAGTGGAAGAAGATTCTATGGTCTGATGAGACCAAAATAGAGCTTTTTGGCCTCAACGCTAAGCGCTATGTTTGCCACTGATCAACACAAGAAAAGTCCATAATGTCAAAGTGAAAAATAAAATCTACAAATTGTTCTAAATTAATTACAAATATAAAACAGAAAATAATTGATTGCATAAGTATTCACCCCCTTTGCTATGACACACCTAAATAAGCTCTGGTGCAACCAATTGTCTTTAGAAGTCACATAATTAGTTGAATGGAGTCCACCTGTGTGCAATTAAGGTGTTTCACATGATTTCAGGTTAAATACACCTGTCTCTGGGAGGTCCCACAGTTGGTTAGTACATTTCCTAACAAAAACTACATGATGAAGATGAAGGAACATTCAAAGCAAATCCGGAATAAGGTTCTTCAAAAGCACCAATCAGGGGTAGGATATAAGAACATTTCCAAGGCATTGAATATCCTCTCAGAGCACAGTAAAGTCCATTATTAAGAAATGGAGAGAATATGGCACAACTGTGAATCTGTCTAGAACAGGCCGTCCTCAAAAACGGAGTATCCGGGCATATAGGGCACTAGTCAGGGAGGCCACCAAGAGGCCTATGGCAACTCTAAAGGAGTTACAGTGTTCCACGGCTGAGCTGGGAGACACTGTGCATATGGCAACAATAGCCCGGGTGCTTCACAAAACTGGCCTTTATGGGAGAGTGGCAAAAAGAAAAAAACTCGCATCAAATCTCGGCTAGAGTTTCCCAGAAGGCATGTGGGAGACTCTGAGACCAAGTGGAAGAAGATTCTATGGTCTGATGAGACCAAAATAGAGCTTTTTGGCCTCAACGCTAAGCGCTATGTTTGCCACTGATCAACACAAGAAAAGTCCATAATGTCAAAGTGAAAAATAAAATCTACAAATTGTTCTAAATTAATTACAAATATAAAACAGAAAATAATTGATTGCATAAGTAATCACCCCCTTTGCTATGACACACCTAAATAAGCTCTGGTGCAACCAGTTGTCTTTAGAAGTCACATAATTAGTCGAATGGAGTCCACCTGTGTGCAATTAAGGTGTTTCACATGATTTCAGGTTAAATACACCTGTCTCTGGGAGGTCCCACAGTTGGTTAGTACATTTCCTAACAAAAACTACATCATGAAGATGAAGGAACATTCAAAGCAAATCCGGAATAAGGTTCTTCAAAAGCACCAATCAGGGGTAGGATATAAGAACATTTCCAAGGCATTGAATATCCTCTCAGAGCACAGTAAAGTCCATTATTAAGAAATGGAGAGAATATGGCACAACTGTGAATCTGTCTAGAACAGGCCGTCCTCAAAAACGGAGTATCCGGGCGTATAGGGCACTAGTCAGGGAGGCCACCAAGAGGCCTATGGCAACTCTGAAGGAGTTACAGTGTTCCACGGCTGAGCTGGGAGACACTGTGCATATGGCAATAATAGCCCGGGTGCTTCACAAAACTGGCCTTTATGGGAGAGTGGCAAAAAGAAAGCCATTGTTGAAAAAAACTCGCATCAAATCTCGGCTAGAGTTTCCCAGAAGGCATGTGGGAGACTCTGAGACCAAGTGGAAGAAGATTCTATGGTCTGATGAGACCAAAATAGAGCTTTTTGGCCTCAACGCTAAGCGCTATGTTTGCCACTGATCAACACAAGAAAAGTCCATAATGTCAAAGTGAAAAATAAAATCTACAAATTGTTCTAAATTAATTACAAATATAAAACAGAAAATAATTGATTGCATAAGTATTCACCCCCTTTGCTATGACACACCTAAATAAGCTCTGGTGCAACCAATTGTCTTTAGAAGTCACATAATTAGTTGAATGGAGTCCACCTGTGTGCAATTAAGGTGTTTCACATGATTTCAGGTTAAATACACCTGTCTCTGGGAGGTCCCACAGTTGGTTAGTACATTTCCTAACAAAAACTACATCATGAAGATGAAGGAACATTCAAAGCAAATCCGGAATAAGGTTCTTCAAAAGCACCAATCAGGGGTAGGATATAAGAACATTTCCAAGGCATTGAATATCCTCTCAGAGCACAGTAAAGTCCATTATTAAGAAATGGAGAGAATATGGCACAACTGTGAATCTGTCTAGAACAGGCCGTCCTCAAAAACTGAGTATCCGGGCGTATAGGGCACTAGTCAGGGAGGCCACCAAGAGGCCTATGGCAACTCTAAAGGAGTTACAGTGTTCCACGGCTGAGCTGGGAGACACTGTGCATATGGCAACAATAGCCCGGGTGCTTCACAAAACTGGCCTTTATGGGAGAGTGGCAAAAAGAAAGCCATTGTTGAAAAAAACTCGCATCAAATCTCGGCTAGAGTTTCCCAGAAGGCAGGTGGGAGACTCTGAGACCAAGTGGAAGAAGATTCTATGGTCTGATGAGACCAAAATAGAGCTTTTTGTCCTCAACGCTAAGCGCTATGTTTGCCACTGATCAACACAAGAAAAGTCCATAATGTCAAAGTGAAAAATAAAATCTACAAATTGTTCTAAATTAATTACAAATATAAAACAGAAAATAATTGATTGCATAAGTATTCATCCCCTTTGCTATGACACACCTAAATAAGCTCTGGTGCAACCAGTTGTCTTTAGAAGTCACATAATTAGTTTAATGGAGTCCACCTGTGTGCAATTAAGGTGTTTCACATGATTTCAGGTTAAATACACCTGTCTCTGGGAGGTCCCACAGTTGGTTAGTACATTTCCTAACAAAAACTACATCATGAAGATGAAGGAACATTCAAAGCAAATCCGGAATAAGGTTCTTCAAAAGCACCAATCGGGTAGGATATAAGAACATTTCCAAGGCATTGAATATCCTCTCAGGCCACAGTAAAGTCCATTATTAAGAAATGGAGAGAATATGGCACAACTGTGAATCTGTCTAGAACAGGCCGTCCTCAAAAACGGAGTATCCGGGCGTATAGGGCACTAGTCAGGGAGGCCACCAAGAGGCCTATGGCAACTCTAAAGGAGTTACAGCGTTCCACGGCTGAGCTGGGAGACACTGTGCATATGGCAACAATAGCCCGGGTGCTTCACAAAACTGGCCTTTCTGGGAAAGTGGCAAAAAGAAAGCCATTGTTGAAAAAAACTCGCATCAAATCTCGGCTAGAGTTTCCCAGAAGGCATGTGGGAGACTCTGAGACCAAGTGGAAGAAGATTCTATGGTCTGATGAGACCAAAATAGAGCTTTTTGGCCTCAACGCTAAGCGCTATGTTTGCCACTGATCAACACAAGAAAAGTCCATAATGTCAAAGTGAAAAATAAAATCTACAAATTGTTCTAAATTAATTACAAATCTAAAACAGAAAATAATTGATTGCATAAGTATTCACCCCCTTTGCTATGACACACCTAAATAAGCTCTGGTGCAACCAATTGTCTTTAGAAGTCACATAATTAGTTGAATGGAGTCCACCTGTGTGCAATTAAGGTGTTTCACATGATTTCAGGTTAAATACACCTGTCTCTGGGAGGTCCCACAGTTGTTTAGTACATTTCCTAACAAAAACTACATCATGAAGATGAAGGAACATTCAAAGCAAATCCGGAATAAGGTTCTTCAAAAGCACCAATCAGGGGTAGGATATAAGAACATTTCCAAGGCATTGAATATCATCTCAGAGCACAGTAAAGTCCATTATTAAGAAATGGAGAGAATATGGCACAACTGTGAATCTGTCTAGAACAGGCCGTCCTCAAAAACGGAGTATCCGGGCGTATAGGGCACTAGTCAGGGAGGCCACCAAGAGGCCTATGGCAACTCTAAAGGAGTTACAGTGTTCCACAGCTGAGCTGGGAGACACTGTGGATATGGCAACAATAGCCCGGGTGCTTCACAAAACTGGCCTTTATGGGAGAGTGGCAAAAAGAAAGCCATTGTTGAAAAAAACTCGCATCAAATCTCGGCTAGAGTTTCCCAGAAGGCATGTGGGAGACTCTGAGACCAAGTGGAAGAAGATTCTATGGTCTGATGAGACCAAAATAGAGCTTTTTGGCCTCAACGCTAAGCGCTATGTTTGCCACTGATCAACACAAGAAAAGTCCATAATGTCAAAGTGAAAAATAAAATCTACAAATTGTTCTAAATTAATTACAAATATAAAACAGAAAATAATTGATTGCATAAGTATTCACCCCCTTTGCTATGACACACCTAAATAAGCTCTGGTGCAACCAGTTGTCTTTAGAAGTCACATAATTAGTTGAATGGAGTCCACCTGTGTGCAATTAAGGTGTTTCACATGATTTCAGGTTAAATACACCTGTCTCTGGGAGGTCCCACAGTTGGTTAGTACATTTCCTAACAAAATCTACATCATGAAGATGAAGGAACATTCAAAGCAAATCCGGAATAAGGTTCTTCAAAAGCACCAATCAGGGGTAGGATATAAGAACATTTCCAAGGCATTGAATATCCTCTCAGAGCACAGTAAAGTCCATTATTAAGAAATGGAGAGAATATGGCACAACTGTGAATCTGTCTAGAACAGGCCATCCTCAAAAACGGAGTATCCGGGCGTATAGGGCACTAGTCAGGGAGGCCACCAAGAGGCCTATGGCAACTCTAAAGGAGTTACAGTGTTCCACGGCTGAGCTGGGAGACACTGTGCATATGGCAACAATAGCCCGGGTGCTTCACAAAACTGGCCTTTATGGGAGAGTGGCAAAAAGAAAGCCATTGTTGAAAAAAACTTGCATCAAATCTCGGCTAGAGTTTCCCAGAAGGCATGTGGGAGACTCTGAGACCAAGTGGAAGAAGATTCTATGGTCTGATGAGACCAAAATAGAGCTTTTTGGCCTCAACACTAAGCGCTATGTTTGCCACTGATCAACACAAGAAAAGTCCATAATGTCAAAGTGAAAAATAAAATCTACAAATTGTTCTAAATTAATTACAAATATAAAACAGAAAATAATTGATTGCATAAGTATTCACCCCCTTTGCTATGACACACCTAAATAAGCTCTGGTGCAACCAGTTGTCTTTAGAAGTCACATAATTAGTTGAATGGAGTCCACCTGTGTGCAATTAAGGTGTTTCACATGATTTCAGGTTAAATACACCTGTCTCTGGGAGGTCCCACAGTTGGTTAGTACATTTCCTAACAAAAACTACATGATGAAGATGAAGGAACATTCAAAGCAAATCCGGAATAAGGTTCTTCAAAAGCACCAATCAGGGGTAGGATATAAGAACATTTCCAAGGCATTGAATATCCTCTCACAGCACAGTAAAGTCCATTATTAAGCAACGGAGAGAATATGGCACAACTGTGAATCTGTCTAGAACAGGCCATCCTCATAAACTGAGTATCCGGGCGTATAGGGCACTAGTCAGGGAGGCCACCAAGAGGCCTATGGCAACTCTAAAGGAGTTACAGTGTTCCACGGCTGAGCTGGGAGACACTGTGCATATGGCAACAATAGCCCGGGTGCTTCACAAAACTGGCCTTTATGGGAGAGTTGCAAAAAGAATGCCATTGTTGAAAAAAACTCGCATCAAATCTCGGCTAGAGTTTCCCAGAAGGCATGTGGGAGACTCTGAGACCAAGTGGAAGAAGATTCTATGGTCTGATGAGACCAAAATAGAGCTTTTTGGCCTCAACGCTAAGCGCTATGTTTGCCACTGATCAACACAAGAAAAGTCCATAATGTCAAAGTGAAAAATAAAATCTACAAATTGTTCTAAATTAATTACAAATATAAAACAGAAAATAATTGATTGCATAAGTATTCACCCCCTTTGCTATAACACACCTAAATAAGCTCTGGTGCAACCAGTTGTCTTTAGAAGTCACATAATTAGTTGAATGGAGTCCACCTGTGTGCAATTAAGGTGTTTCACATGATTTCAGGTTAAATACACCTGTCTCTGGGAGGTCCCACAGTTGGTTAGTACATTTCCTAACAAAAACTACATGATGAAGATGAAGGAACATTCAAAGCAAATCCGGAATAAGGTTCTTCAAAAGCACCAATCAGGGGTAGGATATAAGAACATTTCCAAGGCATTGAATATCATCTCAGAGCACAGTAAAGTCCATTATTAAGAAATGGAGAGAATATGGCACAACTGTGAATCTGTCTAGAACAGGCCGACCTCAAAAACTGAGTATCCGGGCGTATAGGGCACTAGTCAGGGAGGCCACCAAGAGGCCTATGGCAACTCTAAAGGAGTTACAGTGTTCCACGGCTGAGCTGGGAGACACTGTGCATATGGCAACAATAGCCCGGGAGCTTCACAAAACTGGCCTTTATGGGAGAGTGGCAAAAAGAAAGCCATTGTTGAAAAAAACTTGCATCAAATCTCGGCTAGAGTTTCCCAGAAGGCATGTGGGAGACTCTGAGACCAAGTGGAAGAAGATTCTATGGTCTGATGAGACCAAAATAGAGCTTTTTGGCCTCAACACTAAGCGCTATGTTTGCCACTGATCAACACAAGAAAAGTCCATAATGTCAAAGTGAAAAATAAAATCTACAAATTGTTCTAAATTAATTACAAATATAAAACAGAAAATAATTGATTGCATAAGTATTCACCCCCTTTGCTATGACACACCTAAATAAGCTCTGGTGCAACCAGTTGTCTTTAGAAGTCACATAATTAGTTGAATGGAGTCCACCTGTGTGCAATTAAGGTGTTTCACATGATTTCAGGTTAAATACACCTGTCTCTGGGAGGTCCCACAGTTGGTTAGTACATTTCCTAACAAAAACTACATCATGAAGATGAAGGAACATTCAAAGCAAATCCGGAATAAGGTTCTTCAAAAGCACCAATCAGGGGTAGGATATAAGAACATTTCCAAGGCATTGAATATCATCTCAGAGCACAGTAAAGTCCATTATTAAGAAATGGAGAGAATATGGCACAACTGTGAATCTGTCTAGAACAGGCCGTCCTCAAAAACGGAGTATCCGGGCGTATAGGGCAATAGTCAGGGAGGCCACCAAGAGGCCTATGGCAACTCTAAAGGAGTTACAGTGTTCCACGGCTGAGCTGGGAGACACTGTGCATATGGCAACAATAGCCCGGGTGCTTCACAAAACTGGCCTTTATGGGAGAGTGGCAAAAAGAAAGCCATTGTTGAAAAAAACTCGCATCAAATCTCGCCTAGAGTTTCCCAGAAGGCATGTGGGAGACTCTGAGACCAAGTGGAAGAAGATTCTATGGTCTGATGAGACCAAAATAGAGCTTTTTGGCCTCAACGCTAAGCGCTATGTTTGCCACTGATCAACACAAGAAAAGTCCATAATGTCAAAGTGAAAAATAAAATCTACAAATTGTTCTAAATTAATTACAAATATAAAACAGAAAATAATTGATTGCATAAGTATTCACCCCCTTTGCTATGACACACCTAAATAAGCTCTGGTGCAACCAGTTGTCTTTAGAAGTCACATAATTAGTTGAATGGAGTCCACCTGTGTGCAATTAAGGTGTTTCACATGATTTCAGGTTAAATACACCTGTCTCTGGGAGGTCCCACAGTTGGTTAGTACATTTCCTAACAAAAACTACATCATGAAGATGAAGGAACATTCAAAGCAAATCCGGAATAGGGTTCTTCAAAAGCACCAATCAGGGGTAGGATATAAGAACATTTCCAAGGCATTGAATATCCTCTCACAGCACAGTAAAGTCCATTATTAAGCAACGGAGAGAATATGGCACAACTGTGAATCTGTCTAGAACAGGCCGTCCTCATAAACGGAGTATCCGGGCGTATAGGGCACTAGTCAGGGAGGCCACCAAGAGGCCTATGGCAACTCTAAAGGAGTTACAGTGTTCCACGGCTGAGCTGGGAGACACTGTGCATATGGCAATAATAGCCCGGGTGCTTCATAAAACTGGCCTTTATGGGAGAGTGGCAAAAAGAAAGCCATTGTTGAAAAAAACTTGCATCAAATCTCGGCTAGAGTTTCCCAGAAGGCATGTGGGAGACTCTGAGACCAAGTGGAAGAAGATTCTATGGTCTGATGAGACCAAAATAGAGCTTTTTGGCCTCAACGCTAAGCGCTATGTTTGCCACTGATCAACACAAGAAAAGTCCATAATGTCAAAGTGAAAAATAAAATCTACAAATTGTTCTAAATTAATTACAAATATAAAACAGAAAATAATTGATTGCATAAGTATTCACCCCCTTTGCTATGACACACCTAAATAAGCTCTGGTGCAACCAGTTGTCTTTAGAAGTCACATAATTAGTTGAATGGAGTCCACCTGTGTGCAATTAAGGTGTTTCACATGATTTCAGGTTAAATACACCTGTCTCTGGGAGGTCCCACAGTTGGTTAGTACATTTCCTAACAAAATCTACATCATGAAGATGAAGGAACATTCAAAGCAAATCCGGAATAAGGTTCTTCAAAAGCACCAATCAGGGGTAGGATATAAGAACATTTCCAAGGCATTGAATATCCTCTCAGAGCACAGTAAAGTCCATTATTAAGAAATGGAGAGAATATGGCACAACTGTGAATCTGTCTAGAACAGGCCATCCTCAAAAACGGAGTATCCGGGCGTATAGGGCACTAGTCAGGGAGGCCACCAAGAGGCCTATGGCAACTCTAAAGGAGTTACAGTGTTCCACGGCTGAGCTGGGAGACACTGTGCATATGGCAATAATAGCCCGGGTGCTTCATAAAACTGGCCTTTATGGGAGAGTGGCAAAAAGAAAGCCATTGTTGAAAAAAACTTGCATCAAATCTCGGCTAGAGTTTCCCAGAAGGCATGTGGGAGACTCTGAGACCAAGTGGAAGAAGATTCTATGGTCTGATGAGACCAAAATAGAGCTTTTTGGCCTCAACGCTAAGCGCTATGTTTGCCACTGATCAACACAAGAAAAGTCCATAATGTCAAAGTGAAAAATAAAATCTACAAATTGTTCTAAATTAATTACAAATATAAAACAGAAAATAATTGATTGCATAAGTATTCACCCCCTTTGCTATGACACACCTAAATAAGCTCTGGTGCAGCCAATTGTCTTTAGAAGTCACATAATTAGTTGAATGGAGTCCACCTGTGTGCAATTAAGGTGTTTCACATGATTTCAGGTTAAATACACCTGTCTCTGGGAGGTCCCACAGTTGGTTAGTACATTTCCTAACAAAAACTACATCATGAAGATGAAGGAACATTCAAAGCAAATCCGGAATAAGGTTCTTCAAAAGCACCAATCAGGGGTAGGATATAAGAACATTTCCAAGGCATTGAATATCCTCTCACAGCACAGTAAAGTCCATTATTAAGCAACGGAGAGAATATGGCACAACTGTGAATCTGTCTAGAACAGGCCATCCTCATAAACGGAGTATCCGGGCGTATAGGGCACTAGTCAGGGAGGCCACCAAGAGGCCTATGGCAACTCTAAAGGAGTTACAGTGTTCCACGGCTGAGCTGGGAGACACTGTGCATATGGCAACAATAGCCCGGGTGCTTCACAAAACTGGCCTTTATGGGAGAGTTGCAAAAAGAATGCCATTGTTGAAAAAAACTCGCATCAAATCTCGGCTAGAGTTTCCCAGAAGGCATGTGGGAGACTCTGAGACCAAGTGGAAGAAGATTCTATGGTCTGATGAGACCAAAATAGAGCTTTTTGGCCTCAACGCTAAGCGCTATGTTTGCCACTGATCAACACAAGAAAAGTCCATAATGTCAAAGTGAAAAATAAAATCTACAAATTGTTCTAAATTAATTACAAATATAAAACAGAAAATAATTGATTGCATAAGTATTCACCCCCTTTGCTATAACACACCTAAATAAGCTCTGGTGCAACCAGTTGTCTTTAGAAGTCACATAATTAGTTGAATGGAGTCCACCTGTGTGCAATTAAGGTGTTTCACATGATTTCAGGTTAAATACACCTGTCTCTGGGAGGTCCCACAGTTGGTTAGTACATTTCCTAACAAAAACTACATCATGAAGATGAAGGAACATTCAAAGCAAATCCGGAATAAGGTTCTTCAAAAGCACCAATCAGGGGTAGGATATAAGAACATTTCCAAGGCATTGAATATCATCTCAGAGCACAGTAAAGTCCATTATTAAGAAATGGAGAGAATATGGCACAACTGTGAATCTGTCTAGAACAGGCCGACCTCAAAAACTGAGTATCCGGGCGTATAGGGCACTAGTCAGGGAGGCCACCAAGAGGCCTATGGCAACTCTAAAGGAGTTACAGTGTTCCACGGCTGAGCTGGGAGACACTGTGCATATGGCAACAATAGCCCGGGAGCTTCACAAAACTGGCCTTTATGGGAGAGTGGCAAAAAGAAAGCCATTGTTGAAAAAAACTTGCATCAAATCTCGGCTAGAGTTTCCCAGAAGGCATGTGGGAGACTCTGAGACCAAGTGGAAGAAGATTCTATGGTCTGATGAGACCAAAATAGAGCTTTTTGGCCTCAACACTAAGCGCTATGTTTGCCACTGATCAACACAAGAAAAGTCCATAATGTCAAAGTGAAAAATAAAATCTACAAATTGTTCTAAATTAATTACAAATATAAAACAGAAAATAATTGATTGCATAAGTATTCACCCCCTTTGCTATGACACACCTAAATAAGCTCTGGTGCAACCAGTTGTCTTTAGAAGTCACATAATTAGTTGAATGGAGTCCACCTGTGTGCAATTAAGGTGTTTCACATGATTTCAGGTTAAATACACCTGTCTCTGGGAGGTCCCACAGTTGGTTAGTACATTTCCTAACAAAAACTACATCATGAAGATGAAGGAACATTCAAAGCAAATCCGGAATAAGGTTCTTCAAAAGCACCAATCAGGGGTAGGATATAAGAACATTTCCAAGGCATTGAATATCATCTCAGAGCACAGTAAAGTCCATTATTAAGAAATGGAGAGAATATGGCACAACTGTGAATCTGTCTAGAACAGGCCGTCCTCAAAAACGGAGTATCCGGGCGTATAGGGCAATAGTCAGGGAGGCCACCAAGAGGCCTATGGCAACTCTAAAGGAGTTACAGTGTTCCACGGCTGAGCTGGGAGACACTGTGCATATGGCAACAATAGCCCGGGTGCTTCACAAAACTGGCCTTTATGGGAGAGTGGCAAAAAGAAAGCCATTGTTGAAAAAAACTCGCATCAAATCTCGCCTAGAGTTTCCCAGAAGGCATGTGGGAGACTCTGAGACCAAGTGGAAGAAGATTCTATGGTCTGATGAGACCAAAATAGAGCTTTTTGGCCTCAACGCTAAGCGCTATGTTTGCCACTGATCAACACAAGAAAAGTCCATAATGTCAAAGTGAAAAATAAAATCTACAAATTGTTCTAAATTAATTACAAATATAAAACAGAAAATAATTGATTGCATAAGTATTCACCCCCTTTGCTATGACACACCTAAATAAGCTCTGGTGCAACCAGTTGTCTTTAGAAGTCACATAATTAGTTGAATGGAGTCCACCTGTGTGCAATTAAGGTGTTTCACATGATTTCAGGTTAAATACACCTGTCTCTGGGAGGTCCCACAGTTGGTTAGTACATTTCCTAACAAAAACTACATCATGAAGATGAAGGAACATTCAAAGCAAATCCGGAATAAGGTTCTTCAAAAGCACCAATCAGGGGTAGGATATAAGAACATTTCCAAGGCATTGAATATCCTCTCAGAGCACAGTAAAGTCCATTATTAAGAAATGGAGAGAATATGGCACAACTGTGAATCTGTCTAGAACAGGCCGTCCTCAAAAACGGAGTATCCGGGCGTATAGGGCACTAGTCAGGGAGGCCACCAAGAGGCCTATGGCAACTCTAAAGGAGTTACAGTGTTCCACGGCTGAGCTGGGAGACACTGTGCATATGGCAACAATAGCCCGGGTGCTTCACAAAACTGGCCTTTATGGGAGAGTGGCAAAAAGAAAGCCATTGTTGAAAAAAACTCGCATCAAATCTCGGCTAGAGTTTCCCAGAAGGCATGTGGGAGACTCTGAGACCAAGTGGAAGAAGATTCTATGGTCTGATGAGACCAAAATAGAGCTTTTTGGCCTCAACGCTAAGCGCTATGTTTGCCACTGATCAACACAAGAAAAGTCCATAATGTCAAAGTGAAAAATAAAATCTACAAATTGTTCTAAATTAATTACAAATATAAAACAGAAAATAATTGATTGCATAAGTATTCACCCCCTTTGCTATGACACACCTAAGTAAGCTCTGGTGCAACCAATTGTCTTTAGAAGTCACATAATTAGTTGAATGGAGTCCACCTGTGTGCAATTAAGGTGTTTAACATGATTTCAGGTTAAATACACCTGTCTCTGGGAGGTCCCACAGTTGGTTAGTACATTTCCTAACAAAAACTACATGATGAAGATGAAGGAACATTCAAAGCAAATCCGGAATAAGGTTCTTCAAAAGCACCAATCAGGGGTAGGATATAAGAACATTTCCAAGGCATTGAATATCATCTCAGAGCACAGTAAAGTCCATTATTAAGAAATGGAGAGAATATGGCACAACTGTGAATCTGTCTAGAACAGGCCGACCTCAAAAACGGAGTATCCGGGCGAGAAGTGCACTAGTCAGGGAGGCCACCAAGAGGCCTATGGCAACTCTAAAGGAGTTACAGTGTTCCACGGCTGAGCTGGGAGACACTGTGCATATGGCAACAATAGCCCGGGTGCTTCACAAAACTGGCCTTTATGGGAGAGTGGCAAAAAGAAAGCCATTGTTGAAAAAAACTCGCATCAAATCTCGGCTAGAGTTTCCCAGAAGGCATGTGGGAGACTCTGAGACCAAGTGGAAGAAGATTCTATGGTCTGATGAGACCAAAATAGAGCTTTTTGGCCTCAACGCTAAGCGCTATGTTTGCCACTGATCAACACAAGAAAAGTCCATAATGTCAAAGTGAAAAATAAAATCTACAAATTGTTCTAAATTAATTACAAATATAAAACAGAAAATAATTGATTGCATAAGTATTCACCCCCTTTGCTATGACACACCTAAATAAGCTCTGGTGCAACCAATTGTCTTTAGAATTCACATAATTAGTTGAGTGGAGTCCACCTGTGTGCAATTAAGGTGTTTCACATGATTTCAGGTTAAATACACCTGTCTCTGGGAGGTCCCACAGTTGGTTAGTACATTTCCTAACAAAAACTACATCATGAAGATGAAGGAACATTCAAAGCAAATCCGGAATAAGGTTCTTCAAAAGCACCAATCAGGGGTAGGATATAAGAACATTTCCAAGGCATTGAATATCCTCTCAGAGCACAGTAAAGTCCATTATTAAGAAATGGAGAGAATATGGCACAACTGTGAATCTGTCTAGAACAGGCCGTCCTCAAAAACGGAGTATCTGGGCGTATAGGGCACTAGTCAGGGAGGCCACCAAGAGGCCTATGGCAACTCTAAAGGAGTTAACAGTGTTCCACGGCTGAGCTGGGAGACACTGTGCATATGGCAACAATAGCCCGGGTGCTTCACAAAACTGGCCTTTATGGAGAGTGGCAAAAAGAAAGCCATTGTTGAAAAAAAACCTCGCATCAAATCTCGGCTAGAGTTTCCCAGAAGGCATGTGGGAGACTCTGAGACCAAGTGGAAGAAGATTCTATGGTCTGATGAGACCAAAATAGAGCTTTTTGGCCTCAAAGCTAAGCGCTATGCTTGCCACTGATCAACACAAGAAAAGTCCATAATGTCAAAGTGAAAAATAAAATCTACAAATTGTTCTAAATTAATTACAAATATAAAACAGAAAATAATTGATTGCATAAGTATTCACCCCCTTTGCTATGACACACCTAAATAAGCTCTGGTGCAACCAATTGTCTTTAGAAGTCACATAATTAGTTGAGTGGAGTCCACCTGTGTGCAATTAAGGTGTTTCACATGATTTCAGGTTAAATACACCTGTCTCTGGGAGGTCCCACAGTTGGTTAGTACATTTCCTAACAAAAACTACATGATGAAGATGAAGGGAACATTCAAAGCAAATCCGGGAATAAGGTTCTTCAAAAGCACCAATCAGGGGTAGGATATAAGAACATTTCCAAGGCATTGAATATCATCTCAGAGCACAGTAAAGTCCATTATTAAGAAATGGAGAGAATATGGCACAACTGTGAATCTGTCTAGAACAGGCCGTCCTCAAAAACGGAGTATCTGGGCGTATAGGGCACTAGTCAGGGAGGCCACCAAGAGGCCTATGGCAACTCTAAAGGAGTTACAGTGTTCCACGGCTGAGCTGGGAGACACTGTGCATATGGCAACAATAGCCCGGGTGCTTCACAAAACTGGTCTTTATGGGAGAGTGGCAAAAAGAAAGCCATTGTTGAAAAAAACTCGCATCAAATCTCGGCTAGAGTTTCCCAGAAGGCATGTGGGAGACTCTGAGACCAAGTGGAAGAAGATTCTATGGTCTGATGAGACCAAAATAGAGCTTTTTGGCCTCAAAGCTAAGCGCTATGTTTGCCACTGATCAACACAAGAAAAGTCCATAATGTCAAAGTGAAAAATAAAATCTACAAATTGTTCTAAATTAATTACAAATATAAAACAGAAAATAATTGATTGCATAAGTATTCACCCCCTTTGCTATGACACACCTAAATAAGCTCTGGTGCAACCAATTGTCTTTAGAAGTCACATAATTAGTTGAGTGGAGTCCACCTGTGTGCAATTAAGGTGTTTCACATGATTTCAGGTTAAATACACCTGTCTCTGGGAGGTCCCACAGTTGGTTAGTACATTTCCTAACAAAAACTACACGATGAAGATGAAGGAACATTCAAAGCAAATCCGGAATAAGGTTCTTCAAAAGCACCAATCAGGGGTAGGATATAAGAACATTTCCAAGGCATTGAATATCATCTCAGAGCACAGTAAAGTCCATTATTAAGAAATGGAGAGAATATGGCACAACTGTGAATCTGTCTAGAACAGGCCGTCCTCAAAACGGAGTATCCGGGCGTATAGGGCAATAGTCAGGGAGGCCACCAAGAGGGCCTATGGCAACTCTAAAGGAGTTACAGTGTTCCACGGCTGAGCTGGGAGACACTGTGCATATGGCAACAATAGCCCGGGTGCTTCACAAAACTGGCCTTTATGGGAGAGTGGCAAAAAGAAAGCCATTGTTGAAAAAAACTCGCATCAAATCTCGGCTAGAGTTTCCCAGAAGGCATGTGGGGAGACTCTGAGACCAAGTGGAAGAAGATTCTATGGTCTGATGAGACCAAAATAGAGCTTTTTGGCCTCAACGCTAAGCGCTATGTTTGCCACTGATCAACACAAGAAAAGTCCATAATGTCAAAGTGAAAAATAAAATCTACAAATTGTTCTAAATTAATTACAAATATAAAACAGAAAATAATTGATTGCATAAGTATTCACCCCCTTTGCTATGACACACCTAAATAAGCTCTGGTGCAACCAATTGTCTTTAGAATTCACATAATTAGTTGAGTGGAGTCCACCTGTGTGCAATTAAGGTGTTTCACATGATTTCAGGTTAAATACACCTGTCTCTGGGAGGTCCCACAGTTGGTTAGTACATTTCCTAACAAAAACTACATCATGAAGATGAAGGAACATTCAAAGCAAATCCGGAATAAGGTTCTTCAAAAGCACCAATCAGGGGTAGGATATAAGAACATTTCCAAGGCATTGAATATCATCTCAGAGCACAGTAAAGTCCATTATTAAGAAATGGAGAGAATATGGCACAACTGTGAATCTGTCTAGAACAGGCCGTCCTCAAAAACGGAGTATCCGGGCGTATAGGGCACTAGTCAGGGAGGCCACCAAGAGGCCTATGGCAACTCTAAAGGAGTTACAGTGTTCCACGGCTGAGCTGGGAGACACTGTGCATATGGCAACAATAGCCCGGGTGCTTCACAAAACTGGCCTTTATGGGAGAGTGGCAAAAAGAAAGCCATTGTTGAAAAAAACTCGCATCAAATCTCGGCTAGAGTTTCCCAGAAGGCATGTGGGAGACTCTGAGACCAAGTGGAAGAAGATTCTATGGTCTGATGAGACCAAAATAGAGCTTTTTGGCCTCAACGCTAAGCGCTATGTTTGCCACTGATCAACACAAGAAAAGTCCATAATGTCAAAGTGAAAAATAAAAATCTACAAATTGTTCTAAATTAATTACAAATATAAAACAGAAAATAATTGATTGCATAAGTATTCACCCCCTTTGCTATGACACACCTAAATAAGCTCTGGTGCAACCAATTGTCTTTAGAATTCACATAATTAGTTGAGTGGAGTCCACCTGTGTGCAATTAAGGTGTTTCACATGATTTCAGGTTAAATACACCTGTCTCTGGGAGGTCCCACAGTTGGTTAGTACATTTCCTAACAAAAACTACATCATGAAGATGAAGGAACATTCAAAGCAAATCCGGAATAAGGTTCTTCAAAAGCACCAATCAGGGGTAGGATATAAGAACATTTCCAAGGCATTGAATATCCTCTCAGAGCACAGTAAAGTCCATTATTAAGAAATGGAGAGAATATGGCACAACTGTGAATCTGTCTAGAACAGGCCGTCCTCAAAAACGGAGTATCTGGGCGTATAGGGCACTAGTCAGGGAGGCCACCAAGAGGCCTATGGCAACTCTAAAGGAGTTACAGTGTTCCACGGCTGAGCTGGGAGACACTGTGCATATGGCAACAATAGCCCGGGTGCTTCACAAAACTGGCCTTTATGGAGAGTGGCAAAAAGAAAGCCATTGTTGAAAAAAACTCGCATCAAATCTCGGCTAGAGTTTCCCAGAAGGCATGTGGGAGACTCTGAGACCAAGTGGAAGAAGATTCTATGGTCTGATGAGACCAAAATAGAGCTTTTTGGCCTCAAAGCTAAGCGCTATGCTTGCCACTGATCAACACAAGAAAAGTCCATAATGTCAAAGTGAAAAATAAAATCTACAAATTGTTCTAAATTAATTACAAATATAAAACAGAAAATAATTGATTGCATAAGTATTCACCCCCTTTGCTATGACACACCTAAATAAGCTCTGGTGCAACCAATTGTCTTTAGAAGTCACATAATTAGTTGAGTGGAGTCCACCTGTGTGCAATTAAGGTGTTTCACATGATTTCAGGTTAAATACACCTGTCTCTGGGAGGTCCCACAGTTGGTTAGTACATTTCCTAACAAAAACTACATGATGAAGATGAAGGAACATTCAAAGCAAATCCGGAATAAGGTTCTTCAAAAGCACCAATCAGGGGTAGGATATAAGAACATTTCCAAGGCATTGAATATCATCTCAGAGCACAGTAAAGTCCATTATTAAGAAATGGAGAGAATATGGCACAACTGTGAATCTGTCTAGAACAGGCCGTCCTCAAAAATGGAGTATCTGGGCGTATAGGGCACTAGTCAGGGAGGCCACCAAGAGGCCTATGGCAACTCTAAAGGAGTTACAGTGTTCCACGGCTGAGCTGGGAGACACTGTGCATATGGCAACAATAGCCCGGGTGCTTCACAAAACTGGTCTTTATGGGAGAGTGGCAAAAAGAAAGCCATTGTTGAAAAAAACTCGCATCAAATCTCGGCTAGAGTTTCCCAGAAGGCATGTGGGAGACTCTGAGACCAAGTGGAAGAAGATTCTATGGTCTGATGAGACCAAAATAGAGCTTTTTGGCCTCAAAGCTAAGCGCTATGTTTGCCACTGATCAACACAAGAAAAGTCCATAATGTCAAAGTGAAAAATAAAATCTACAAATTGTTCTAAATTAATTACAAATATAAAAACAGAAAATAATTGATTGCATAAGTATTCACCCCCTTTGCTATGACACACCTAAATAAGCTCTGGTGCAACCAATTGTCTTTAGAAGTCACATAATTAGTTGAGTGGAGTCCACCTGTGTGCAATTAAGGTGTTTCACATGATTTCAGGTTAAATACACCTGTCTCTGGGAGGTCCCACAGTTGGTTAGTACATTTCCTAACAAAAACTACACGATGAAGATGAAGGAACATTCAAAGCAAATCCGGAATAAGGTTCTTCAAAAGCACCAATCAGGGGTAGGATATAAGAACATTTCCAAGGCATTGAATATCATCTCAGAGCACAGTAAAGTCCATTATTAAGAAATGGAGAGAATATGGCACAACTGTGAATCTGTCTAGAACAGGCCGTCCTCAAAAACGGAGTATCCGGGCGTATAGGGCAATAGTCAGGGAGGCCACCAAGAGGCCTATGGCAACTCTAAAGGAGTTACAGTGTTCCACGGCTGAGCTGGGAGACACTGTGCATATGGCAACAATAGCCCGGGTGCTTCACAAAACTGGCCTTTATGGGAGAGTGGCAAAAAGAAAGCCATTGTTGAAAAAAACTCGCATCAAATCTCGGCTAGAGTTTCCCAGAAGGCATGTGGGAGACTCTGAGACCAAGTGGAAGAAGATTCTATGGTCTGATGAGACCAAAATAGAGCTTTTTGGCCTCAACGCTAAGCGCTATGTTTGCCACTGATCAACACAAGAAAAGTCCATAATGTCAAAGTGAAAAATAAAATCTACAAATTGTTCTAAATTAATTACAAATATAAAACAGAAAATAATTGATTGCATAAGTATTCACCCCCTTTGCTATGACACACCTAAATAAGCTCTGGTGCAACCAATTGTCTTTAGAATTCACATAATTAGTTGAGTGGAGTCCACCTGTGTGCAATTAAGGTGTTTCACATGATTTCAGGTTAAATACACCTGTCTCTGGGAGGTCCCACAGTTGGTTAGTACATTTCCTAACAAAAACTACATCATGAAGATGAAGGAACATTCAAAGCAAATCCGGAATAAGGTTCTTCAAAAGCACCAATCAGGGGTAGGATATAAGAACATTTCCAAGGCATTGAATATCATCTCAGAGCACAGTAAAGTCCATTATTAAGAAATGGAGAGAATATGGCACAACTGTGAATCTGTCTAGAACAGGCCGTCCTCAAAAACGGAGTATCCGGGCGTATAGGGCACTAGTCAGGGAGGCCACCAAGAGGCCTATGGCAACTCTAAAGGAGTTACAGTGTTCCACGGCTGAGCTGGGAGACACTGTGCATATGGCAACAATAGCCCGGGTGCTTCACAAAACTGGCCTTTATGGGAGAGTGGCAAAAAGAAAGCCATTGTTGAAAAAAACTCGCATCAAATCTCGGCTAGAGTTTCCCAGAAGGCATGTGGGAGACTCTGAGACCAAGTGGAAGAAGATTCTATGGTCTGATGAGACCAAAATAGAGCTTTTTGGCCTCAACGCTAAGCGCTATGTTTGCCACTGATCAACACAAGAAAAGTCCATAATGTCAAAGTGAAAAATAAAATCTACAAATTGTTCTAAATTAATTACAAATATAAAACAGAAAATAATTGATTGCATAAGTATTCACCCCCTTTGCTATGACACACCTAAATAAGCTCTGGTGCAACCAATTGTCTTTAGAATTCACATAATTAGTTGAGTGGAGTCCACCTGTGTGCAATTAAGGTGTTTCACATGATTTCAGGTTAAATACACCTGTCTCTGGGAGGGTCCCACAGTTGGTTAGTACATTTCCTAACAAAAACTACATCATGAAGATGAAGGAACATTCAAAGCAAATCCGGAATAAGGTTCTTCAAAAGCACCAATCAGGGGTAGGATATAAGAACATTTCCAAGGCATTGAATATCCTCTCAGAGCACAGTAAAGTCCATTATTAAGAAATGGAGAGAATATGGCACAACTGTGAATCTGTCTAGAACAGGCCGTCCTCAAAAACGGAGTATCTGGGCGTATAGGGCACTAGTCAGGGAGGCCACCAAGAGGCCTATGGCAACTCTAAAGGAGTTACAGTGTTCCACGGCTGAGCTGGGAGACACTGTGCATATGGCAACAATAGCCCGGGTGCTTCACAAAACTGGCCTTTATGGGAGAGTGGCAAAAAGAAAGCCATTGTTGAAAAAAACTCGCATCAAATCTCGGCTAGAGTTTCCCAGAAGGCATGTGGGAGACTCTGAGACCAAGTGGAAGAAGATTCTATGGTCTGATGAGACCAAAATAGAGCTTTTTGGCCTCAAAGCTAAGCGCTATGCTTGCCACTGATCAACACAAGAAAAGTCCATAATGTCAAAGTGAAAAATAAAATCTACAAATTGTTCTAAATTAATTACAAATATAAAACAGAAAATAATTGATTGCATAAGTATTCACCCCCTTTGCTATGACACACCTAAATAAGCTCTGGTGCAACCAATTGTCTTTAGAAGTCACATAATTAGTTGAGTGGAGTCCACCTGTGTGCAATTAAGGTGTTTCACATGATTTCAGGTTAAATACACCTGTCTCTGGGAGGTCCCACAGTTGGTTAGTACATTTCCTAACAAAAACTACATGATGAAGATGAAGGAACATTCAAAGCAAATCCGGAATAAGGTTCTTCAAAAGCACCAATCAGGGGTAGGATATAAGAACATTTCCAAGGCATTGAATATCATCTCAGAGCACAGTAAAGTCCATTATTAAGAAATGGAGAGAATATGGCACAACTGTGAATCTGTCTAGAACAGGCCGTCCTCAAAAATGGAGTATCTGGGCGTATAGGGCACTAGTCAGGGAGGCCACCAAGAGGCCTATGGCAACTCTAAAGGAGTTACAGTGTTCCACGGCTGAGCTGGGAGACACTGTGCATATGGCAACAATAGCCCGGGTGCTTCACAAAACTGGTCTTTATGGGAGAGTGGCAAAAAGAAAGCCATTGTTGAAAAAAACTCGCATCAAATCTCGGCTAGAGTTTCCCAGAAGGCATGTGGGAGACTCTGAGACCAAGTGGAAGAAGATTCTATGGTCTGATGAGACCAAAATAGAGCTTTTTGGCCTCAAAGCTAAGCGCTATGTTTGCCACTGATCAACACAAGAAAAGTCCATAATGTCAAAGTGAAAAATAAAATCTACAAATTGTTCTAAATTAATTACAAATATAAAACAGAAAATAATTGATTGCATAAGTATTCACCCCCTTTGCTATGACACACCTAAATAAGCTCTGGTGCAACCAATTGTCTTTAGAAGTCACATAATTAGTTGAGTGGAGTCCACCTGTGTGCAATTAAGGTGTTTCACATGATTTCAGGTTAAATACACCTGTCTCTGGGAGGTCCCACAGTTGGTTAGTACATTTCCTAACAAAAACTACACGATGAAGATGAAGGAACATTCAAAGCAAATCCGGAATAAGGTTCTTCAAAAGCACCAATCAGGGGTAGGATATAAGAACATTTCCAAGGCATTGAATATCATCTCAGAGCACAGTAAAGTCCATTATTAAGAAATGGAGAGAATATGGCACAACTGTGAATCTGTCTAGAACAGGCCGTCCTCAAAAACGGAGTATCCGGGCGTATAGGGCAATAGTCAGGGAGGCCACCAAGAGGCCTATGGCAACTCTAAAGGAGTTACAGTGTTCCACGGCTGAGCTGGGAGACACTGTGCATATGGCAACAATAGCCCGGGTGCTTCACAAAACTGGCCTTTATGGGAGAGTGGCAAAAAGAAAGCCATTGTTGAAAAAAACTCGCATCAAATCTCGGCTAGAGTTTCCCAGAAGGCATGTGGGAGACTCTGAGACCAAGTGGAAGAAGATTCTATGGTCTGATGAGACCAAAATAGAGCTTTTTGGCCTCAACGCTAAGCGCTATGTTTGCCACTGATCAACACAAGAAAAGTCCATAATGTCAAAGTGAAAAATAAAATCTACAAATTGTTCTAAATTAATTACAAATATAAAACAGAAAATAATTGATTGCATAAGTATTCACCCCCTTTGCTATGACACACCTAAATAAGCTCTGGTGCAACCAATTGTCTTTAGAATTCACATAATTAGTTGAGTGGAGTCCACCTGTGTGCAATTAAGGTGTTTCACATGATTTCAGGTTAAATACACCTGTCTCTGGGAGGTCCCACAGTTGGTTAGTACATTTCCTAACAAAAACTACATCATGAAGATGAAGGAACATTCAAAGCAAATCCGGAATAAGGTTCTTCAAAAGCACCAATCAGGGGTAGGATATAAGAACATTTCCAAGGCATTGAATATCATCTCAGAGCACAGTAAAGTCCATTATTAAGAAATGGAGAGAATATGGCACAACTGTGAATCTGTCTAGAACAGGCCGTCCTCAAAAACGGAGTATCCGGGCGTATAGGGCACTAGTCAGGGAGGCCACCAAGAGGCCTATGGCAACTCTAAAGGAGTTACAGTGTTCCACGGCTGAGCTGGGAGACACTGTGCATATGGCAACAATAGCCCGGGTGCTTCACAAAACTGGCCTTTATGGGAGAGTGGCAAAAAGAAAGCCATTGTTGAAAAAAACTCGCATCAAATCTCGGCTAGAGTTTCCCAGAAGGCATGTGGGAGACTCTGAGACCAAGTGGAAGAAGATTCTATGGTCTGATGAGACCAAAATAGAGCTTTTTGGCCTCAACGCTAAGCGCTATGTTTGCCACTGATCAACACAAGAAAAGTCCATAATGTCAAAGTGAAAAATAAAATCTACAAATTGTTCTAAATTAATTACAAATATAAAACAGAAAATAATTGATTGCATAAGTATTCACCCCCTTTGCTATGACACACCTAAATAAGCTCTGGTGCAACCAATTGTCTTTAGAATTCACATAATTAGTTGAGTGGAGTCCACCTGTGTGCAATTAAGGTGTTTCACATGATTTCAGGTTAAATACACCTGTCTCTGGGAGGTCCCACAGTTGGTTAGTACATTTCCTAACAAAAACTACATCATGAAGATGAAGGAACATTCAAAGCAAATCCGGAATAAGGTTCTTCAAAAGCACCATTCAGGGGTAGGATATAAGAACATTTCCAAGGCATTGAATATCCTCTCAGAGCACAGTAAAGTCCATTATTAAGAAATGGAGAGAATATGGCACAACTGTGAATCTGTCTAGAACAGGCCGTCCTCAAAAACGGAGTATCTGGGCGTATAGGGCACTAGTCAGGGAGGCCACCAAGAGGCCTATGGCAACTCTAAAGGAGTTACAGTGTTCCACGGCTGAGCTGGGAGACACTGTGCATATGGCAACAATAGCCCGGGTGCTTCACAAAACTGGCCTTTATGGGAGAGTGGCAAAAAGAAAGCCATTGTTGAAAAAAACTCGCATCAAATCTCGGCTAGAGTTTCCCAGAAGGCATGTGGGAGACTCTGAGACCAAGTGGAAGAAGATTCTATGGTCTGATGAGACCAAAATAGAGCTTTTTGGCCTCAAAGCTAAGCGCTATGCTTGCCACTGATCAACACAAGAAAAGTCCATAATGTCAAAGTGAAAAATAAAATCTACAAATTGTTCTAAATTAATTACAAATATAAAACAGAAAATAATTGATTGCATAAGTATTCACCCCCTTTGCTATGACACACCTAAATAAGCTCTGGTGCAACCAATTGTCTTTAGAAGTCACATAATTAGTTGAGTGGAGTCCACCTGTGTGCAATTAAGGTGTTTCACATGATTTCAGGTTAAATACACCTGTCTCTGGGAGGTCCCACAGTTGGTTAGTACATTTCCTAACAAAAACTACATGATGAAGATGAAGGAACATTCAAAGCAAATCCGGAATAAGGTTCTTCAAAAGCACCAATCAGGGGTAGGATATAAGAACATTTCCAAGGCATTGAATATCATCTCAGAGCACAGTAAAGTCCATTATTAAGAAATGGAGAGAATATGGCACAACTGTGAATCTGTCTAGAACAGGCCGTCCTCAAAAACGGAGTATCTGGGCGTATAGGGCACTAGTCAGGGAGGCCACCAAGAGGCCTATGGCAACTCTAAAGGAGTTACAGTGTTCCACGGCTGAGCTGGGAGACACTGTGCATATGGCAACAATAGCCCGGGTGCTTCACAAAACTGGTCTTTATGGGAGAGTGGCAAAAAGAAAGCCATTGTTGAAAAAAACTCGCATCAAATCTCGGCTAGAGTTTCCCAGAAGGCATGTGGGAGACTCTGAGACCAAGTGGAAGAAGATTCTATGGTCTGATGAGACCAAAATAGAGCTTTTTGGCCTCAAAGCTAAGCGCTATGTTTGCCACTGATCAACACAAGAAAAGTCCATAATGTCAAAGTGAAAAATAAAATCTACAAATTGTTCTAAATTAATTACAAATATAAAACAGAAAATAATTGATTGCATAAGTATTCACCCCCTTTGCTATGACACACCTAAATAAGCTCTGGTGCAACCAATTGTCTTTAGAAGTCACATAATTAGTTGAGTGGAGTCCACCTGTGTGCAATTAAGGTGTTTCACATGATTTCAGGTTAAATACACCTGTCTCTGGGAGGTCCCACAGTTGGTTAGTACATTTCCTAACAAAAACTACACGATGAAGATGAAGGAACATTCAAAGCAAATCCGGAATAAGGTTCTTCAAAAGCACCAATCAGGGGTAGGATATAAGAACATTTCCAAGGCATTGAATATCATCTCAGAGCACAGTAAAGTCCATTATTAAGAAATGGAGAGAATATGGCACAACTGTGAATCTGTCTAGAACAGGCCGTCCTCAAAAACGGAGTATCTGGGCGTATAGGGCAATAGTCAGGGAGGCCACCAAGAGGCCTATGGCAACTCTAAAGGAGTTACAGTGTTCCACGGCTGAGCTGGGAGACACTGTGCATATGGCAACAATAGCCCGGGTGCTTCACAAAACTGGCCTTTATGGGAGAGTGGCAAAAAGAAAGCCATTGTTGAAAAAAACTCGCATCAAATCTCGGCTAGAGTTTCCCAGAAGGCATGTGGGAGACTCTGAGACCAAGTGGAAGAAGATTCTATGGTCTGATGAGACCAAAATAGAGCTTTTTGGCCTCAACGCTAAGCGCTATGTTTGCCACTGATCAACACAAGAAAAGTCCATAATGTCAAAGTGAAAAATAAAATCTACAAATTGTTCTAAATTAATTACAAATATAAAACAGAAAATAATTGATTGCATAAGTATTCACCCCCTTTGCTATGACACACCTAAATAAGCTCTGGTGCAACCAGTTGTCTTTAGAAGTCACATAATTAGTTGAATGGAGTCCACCTGTGTGCAATTAAGGTGTTTCACATGATTTCAGGTTAAATACACCTGTCTCTGGGAGGTCCCACAGTTGGTTAGTACATTTCCTAACAAAAACTACATCATGAAGATGAAGGAACATTCAAAGCAAATCCGGAATAAGGTTCTTCAAAAGCACCAATCAGGGGTAGGATATAAGAACATTTCCAAGGCATTGAATATCATCTCAGAGCACAGTAAAGTCCATTATTAAGAAATGGAGAGAATATGGCACAACTGTGAATCTGTCTAGAACAGGCCGTCCTCAAAAACGGAGTATCCGGGCGTATAGGGCAATAGTCAGGGAGGCCACCAAGAGGCCTATGGCAACTCTAAAGGAGTTACAGTGTTCCACGGCTGAGCTGGGAGACACTGTGCATATGGCAACAATAGCCCGGGTGCTTCACAAAACTGGCCTTTATGGGAGAGTGGCAAAAAGAAAGCCATTGTTGAAAAAAACTCGCATCAAATCTCGGCTAGAGTTTCCCAGAAGGCATGTGGGAGACTCTGAGACCAAGTGGAAGAAGATTCTATGGTCTGATGAGACCAAAATAGAGCTTTTTGGCCTCAAAGCTAAGCGCTATGCTTGCCACTGATCAACACAAGAAAAGTCCATAATGTCAAAGTGAAAAATAAAATCTACAAATTGTTCTAAATTAATTACAAATATAAAACAGAAAATAATTGATTGCATAAGTATTCACCCCCTTTGCTATGACACACCTAAATAAGCTCTGGTGCAACCAATTGTCTTTAGAAGTCACATAATTAGTTGAGTGGAGTCCACCTGTGTGCAATTAAGGTGTTTCACATGATTTCAGGTTAAATACACCTGTCTCTGGGAGGTCCCACAGTTGGTTAGTACATTTCCTAACAAAAACTACATGATGAAGATGAAGGAACATTCAAAGCAAATCCGGAATAAGGTTCTTCAAAAGCACCAATCAGGGGTAGGATATAAGAACATTTCCAAGGCATTGAATATCATCTCAGAGCACAGTAAAGTCCATTATTAAGAAATGGAGAGAATATGGCACAACTGTGAATCTGTCTAGAACAGGCCGTCCTCAAAAACGGAGTATCTGGGCGTATAGGGCACTAGTCAGGGAGGCCACCAAGAGGCCTATGGCAACTCTAAAGGAGTTACAGTGTTCCACGGCTGAGCTGGGAGACACTGTGCATATGGCAACAATAGCCCGGGTGCTTCACAAAACTGGTCTTTATGGGAGAGTGGCAAAAAGAAAGCCATTGTTGAAAAAAACTCGCATCAAATCTCGGCTAGAGTTTCCCAGAAGGCATGTGGGAGACTCTGAGACCAAGTGGAAGAAGATTCTATGGTCTGATGAGACCAAAATAGAGCTTTTTGGCCTCAAAGCTAAGCGCTATGTTTGCCACTGATCAACACAAGAAAAGTCCATAATGTCAAAGTGAAAAATAAAATCTACAAATTGTTCTAAATTAATTACAAATATAAAACAGAAAATAATTGATTGCATAAGTATTCACCCCCTTTGCTATGACACACCTAAATAAGCTCTGGTGCAACCAATTGTCTTTAGAAGTCACATAATTAGTTGAGTGGAGTCCACCTGTGTGCAATTAAGGTGTTTCACATGATTTCAGGTTAAATACACCTGTCTCTGGGAGGTCCCACAGTTGGTTAGTACATTTCCTAACAAAAACTACACGATGAAGATGAAGGAACATTCAAAGCAAATCCGGAATAAGGTTCTTCAAAAGCACCAATCAGGGGTAGGATATAAGAACATTTCCAAGGCATTGAATATCATCTCAGAGCACAGTAAAGTCCATTATTAAGAAATGGAGAGAATATGGCACAACTGTGAATCTGTCTAGAACAGGCCGTCCTCAAAAACGGAGTATCCGGGCGTATAGGGCAATAGTCAGGGAGGCCACCAAGAGGCCTATGGCAACTCTAAAGGAGTTACAGTGTTCCACGGCTGAGCTGGGAGACACTGTGCATATGGCAACAATAGCCCGGGTGCTTCACAAAACTGGCCTTTATGGGAGAGTGGCAAAAAGAAAGCCATTGTTGAAAAAAACTCGCATCAAATCTCGGCTAGAGTTTCCCAGAAGGCATGTGGGAGACTCTGAGACCAAGTGGAAGAAGATTCTATGGTCTGATGAGACCAAAATAGAGCTTTTTGGCCTCAACGCTAAGCGCTATGTTTGCCACTGATCAACACAAGAAAAGTCCATAATGTCAAAGTGAAAAATAAAATCTACAAATTGTTCTAAATTAATTACAAATATAAAACAGAAAATAATTGATTGCATAAGTATTCACCCCCTTTGCTATGACACACCTAAATAAGCTCTGGTGCAACCAGTTGTCTTTAGAAGTCACATAATTAGTTGAATGGAGTCCACCTGTGTGCAATTAAGGTGTTTCACATGATTTCAGGTTAAATACACCTGTCTCTGGGAGGTCCCACAGTTGGTTAGTACATTTCCTAACAAAAACTACATCATGAAGATGAAGGAACATTCAAAGCAAATCCGGAATAAGGTTCTTCAAAAGCACCAATCAGGGGTAGGATATAAGAACATTTCCAAGGCATTGAATATCATCTCAGAGCACAGTAAAGTCCATTATTAAGAAATGGAGAGAATATGGCACAACTGTGAATCTGTCTAGAACAGGCCGTCCTCAAAAACGGAGTATCCGGGCGTATAGGGCAATAGTCAGGGAGGCCACCAAGAGGCCTATGGCAACTCTAAAGGAGTTACAGTGTTCCACGGCTGAGCTGGGAGACACTGTGCATATGGCAACAATAGCCCGGGTGCTTCACAAAACTGGCCTTTATGGGAGAGTGGCAAAAAGAAAGCCATTGTTGAAAAAAACTCGCATCAAATCTCGCCTAGAGTTTCCCAGAAGGCATGTGGGAGATTCTGAGACCAAGTGGAAGAAGATTCTATGGTCTGATGAGACCAAAATAGAGCTTTTTGGCCTCAACGCTAAGCGCTATGTTTGCCACTGATCAACACAAGAAAAGTCCATAATGTCAAAGTGAAAAATAAAATCTACAAATTGTTCTAAATTAATTACAAATATAAAACAGAAAATAATTGATTGCATAAGTATTCACCCCCTTTGCTATGACACACCTAAATAAGCTCTGGTGCAACCAGTTGTCTTTAGAAGTCACATAATTAGTTGAATGGAGTCCACCTGTGTGCAATTAAGGTGTTTCACATGATTTCAGGTTAAATACACCTGTCTCTGGGAGGTCCCACAGTTGGTTAGTACATTTCCTAACAAAAACTACATCATGAAGATGAAGGAACATTCAAAGCAAATCCGGAATAAGGTTCTTCAAAAGCACCAATCAGGGGTAGGATATAAGAACATTTCCAAGGCATTGAATATCCTCTCAGAGCACAGTAAAGTCCATTATTAAGAAATGGAGAGAATATGGCACAACTGTGAATCTGTCTAGAACAGGCCGTCCTCAAAAACGGAGTATCCGGGCGTATAGGGCACTAGTCAGGGAGGCCACCAAGAGGCCTATGGCAACTCTAAAGGAGTTACAGTGTTCCACGGCTGAGCTGGGAGACACTGTGCATATGGCAACAATAGCCCGGGTGCTTCACAAAACTGGCCTTTATGGGAGAGTGGCAAAAAGAAAGCCATTGTTGAAAAAAACTCGCATCAAATCTCGGCTAGAGTTTCCCAGAAGGCATGTGGGAGACTCTGAGACCAAGTGGAAGAAGATTCTATGGTCTGATGAGACCAAAATAGAGCTTTTTGGCCTCAACGCTAAGCGCTATGTTTGCCACTGATCAACACAAGAAAAGTCCATAATGTCAAAGTGAAAAATAAAATCTACAAATTGTTCTAAATTAATTACAAATATAAAACAGAAAATAATTGATTGCATAAGTATTCACCCCCTTTGCTATGACACACCTAAATAAGCTCTGGTGCAACCAATTGTCTTTAGAAGTCACATAATTAGTTGAGTGGAGTCCACCTGTGTGCAATTAAGGTGTTTCACATGATTTCAGGTTAAATACACCTGTCTCTGGGAGGTCCCACAGTTGGTTAGTACATTTCCTAACAAAAACTACATCATGAAGATGAAGGAACATTCAAAGCAAATCCGGAATAAGGTTCTTCAAAAGCACCAATCAGGGGTAGGATATAAGAACATTTCCAAGGCATTGAATATCCTCTCAGAGCACAGTAAAGTCCATTATTAAGAAATGGAGAGAATATGGCACAACTGTGAATCTGTCTAGAACAGGCCGTCCTCAAAAACGGAGTATCTGGGCGTATAGGGCACTAGTCAGGGAGGCCACCAAGAGGCCTATGGCAACTCTAAAGGAGTTACAGTGTTCCACGGCTGAGCTGGGAGACACTGTGCATATGGCAACAATAGCCCGGGTGCTTCACAAAACTGGCCTTTATGGGAGAGTGGCAAAAAGAAAGCCATTGTTGAAAAAAACTCGCATCAAATCTCGGCTAGAGTTTCCCAGAAGGCATGTGGGAGACTCTGAGACCAAGTGGAAGAAGATTCTATGGTCTGATGAGACCAAAATAGAGCTTTTTGGCCTCAAAGCTAAGCGCTATGTTTGCCACTGATCAACACAAGAAAAGTCCATAATGTCAAAGTGAAAAATAAAATCTACAAATTGTTCTAAATTAATTACAAATATAAAACAGAAAATAATTGATTGCATAAGTATTCACCCCCTTTGCTATGACACACCTAAATAAGCTCTGGTGCAACCAATTGTCTTTAGAAGTCACATAATTAGTTGAGTGGAGTCCACCTGTGTGCAATTAAGGTGTTTCACATGATTTCAGGTTAAATACACCTGTCTCTGGGAGGTCCCACAGTTGGTTAGTACATTTCCTAACAAAAACTACATCATGAAGATGAAGGAACATTCAAAGCAAATCCGGAATAAGGTTCTTCAAAAGCACCAATCAGGGGTAGGATATAAGAACATTTCCAAGGCATTGAATATCCTCTCAGAGCACAGTAAAGTCCATTATTAAAAATTGGAGAGAATATGGCACAACTGTGAATCTGTCTAGAACAGGCCGTCCTCAAAAACGGAGTATCCGGGCGTATAGGGCACTAGTCAGGGAGGCCACCAAGAGGCCTATGGCAACTCTAAAGGAGTTACAGTGTTCCACGGCTGAGCTGGGAGACACTGTGCATATGGCAACAATAGCCCGGGTGCTTCACAAAACTGGCCTTTATGGGAGAGTGGCAAAAAGAAAGCCATTGTTGAAAAAAACTCGCATCAAATCTCGGCTAGAGTTTCCCAGAAGGCATGTGGGAGACTCTGAGACCAAGTGGAAGAAGATTCTATGGTCTGATGAGACCAAAATAGAGCTTTTTGGCCTCAAAGCTAAGCGCTATGTTTGCCACTGATCAACACAAGAAAAGTCCATAATGTCAAAGTGAAAAATAAAATCTACAAATTGTTCTAAATTAATTACAAATATAAAACAGAAAATAATTGATTGCATAAGTATTCACCCCCTTTGCTATGACACACCTAAATAAGCTCTGGTGCAACCAATTGTCTTTAGAAGTCACATAATTAGTTGAGTGGAGTCCACCTGTGTGCAATTAAGGTGTTTCACATGATTTCAGGTTAAATACACCTGTCTCTGGGAGGTCCCACAGTTGGTTAGTACATTTCCTAACAAAAACTACATCATGAAGATGAAGGAACATTCAAAGCAAATCCGGAATAAGGTTCTTCAAAAGCACCAATCAGGGGTAGGATATAAGAACATTTCCAAGGCATTGAATATCCTCTCAGAGCACAGTAAAGTCCATTATTAAAAATTGGAGAGAATATGGTACAACTGTGAATCTGTCTAGAACAGGCCGTCCTCAAAAACGGAGTATCCGGGCGTATAGGGCACTAGTCAGGGAGGCCACCAAGAGGCCTATGGCAACTCTAAAGGAGTTACAGTGTTCCACGGCTGAGCTGGGAGACACTGTGCATATGGCAACAATAGCCCGGGTGCTTCACAAAACTGGCCTTTATGGGAGAGTGGCAAAAAGAAAGCCATTGTTGAAAAAAACTCGCATCAAATCTTGGCTAGAGTTTCCCAGAAGGCATGTGGGAGACTCTGAGACCAAGTGGAAGAAGATTCTATGGTCTGATGAGACCAAAATAGAGCTTTTTGGCCTCAACGCTAAGCGCTATGTTTGCCACTGATCAACACAAGAAAAGTCCATAATGTCAAAGTGAAAAATAAAATCTACAAATTGTTCTAAATTAATTACAAATATAAAACAGAAAATAATTGATTGCATAAGTATTCACCCCCTTTGCTATGACACACCTAAATAAGCTCTGGTGCAACCAGTTGTCTTTAGAAGTCACATAATTATTTGAATGGAGTCCACCTGTGTGCAATTAAGGTGTTTCACATGATTTCAGGTTAAATACACCTGTCTCTGGGAGGTCCCACAGTTGGTTAGTACATTTCCTAACAAAAACTACATCATGAAGATGAAGGAACATTCAAAGCAAATCCGGAATAAGGTTCTTCAAAAGCACCAATCAGGGGTAGGATATAAGAACATTTCCAAGGCATTGAATATCTCTCAGAGCACAGCAAAGTCCATTATTAAAAATTGGAGAGAATATGGCACAACTGTGAATCTGTCTAGAACAGGCCGTCCTCAAAAACGGAGTATCCGGGCGTATAGGGCACTAGTCAGGGAGGCCACCAAGAGGCCTATGGCAACTCTGAAGGAGTTACAGTGTTCCACGGCTGAGCTGGGAGACACTGTGCATATGGCAACAATAGCCCGGGTGCTTCACAAAACTGGCCTTTATGGGAGAGTGGCAAAAAGAAAGCCATTGTTGAAAAAAACTCGCATCAAATCTCGGCTAGAGTTTCCCAGAAGGCATGTGGGAGACTCTGAGACCAAGTGGAAGAAGATTCTATGGTCTGATGAGACCAAAATAGAGCTTTTTGGCCTCAACGCTAAGCGCTATGTTTGCCACTGATCAACACAAGAAAAGTCCATAATGTCAAAGTGAAAAATAAAATCTACAAATTGTTCTAAATTAATTACAAATATAAAACAGAAAATAATTGATTGCATAAGTATTCACCCCCTTTGCTATGACACACCTAAATAAGCTCTGGTGCAACCAATTGTCTTTAGAAGTCACATAATTAGTTGAATGGAGTCCACCTGTGTGCAATTGAGGTGTTTCACATGATTTCAGGTTAAATACACCTGTCTCTGGGAGGTCCCACAGTTGGTTAGTACATTTCCTAACAAAAACTACATGATGAAGATGAAGGAACATTCAAAGCAAATCCGGAATAAGGTTCTTCAAAAGCACCAATCAGGGGTAGGATATAAGAACATTTCCAAGGCATTGAATATCCTCTCAGAGCACAGTAAAGTCCAATATTAAGAAATGGAGAGAATATGGCACAACTGTGAATCTGTCTAGAACAGGCCGTCCTCAAAAACGGAGTATCCGGGCGTATAGGGCACTAGTCAGGGAGGCCACCAAGAGGCCTATGGCAACTCTAAAGGAGTTACAGTGTTCCACGGCTGAGCTGGGAGACACTGTGCATGTGGCAACAATAGCCCGGGTGCTTCACAAAACTGGCCTTTATGGGAGAGTGGCAAAAAGAAAGCCATTGCTGAAAAAAACTCGCATCAAATCTCAGCTAGAGTTTCCCAGAAGGCATGTGGGAGACTCTGAGACCAAGTGGAAGAAGATTCTATGGTCTGATGAGACCAAAATAGAGCTTTTTGGCCTCAACGCTAAGCGCTATGTTTGCCACTGATCAACACAAGAAAAGTCCATAATGTCAAAGTGAAAAATAAAATCTACAAATTGTTCTAAATTAATTACAAATATAAAACAGAAAATAATTGATTGCATAAGTATTCACCCCTTTGCTATGACACACCTAAATAAGCTCTGGTGCAACCAATTGTCTTTAGAAGTCACATAATTAGTTGAATGGAGTCCACCTGTGTGCAATTAAGGTGTTTCACATGATTTCAGGTTAAATACACCTGTCTCTGGGAGGTCCCACAGTTGGTTAGTACATTTCCTAACAAAAACTACATGATGAAGATGAAGGAACATTCAAAGCAAATCCGGAATAAGGTTCTTCAAAAGCACCAATCAGGGGTAGGATATAAGAACATTTCCAAGGCATTGAATATCCTCTCAGAGCACAGTAAAGTCCATTATTAAGAAATGGAGAGAATATGGCACAACTGTGAATCTGTCTAGAACAGGCCGTCCTCAAAAACAGAGTATCCGGGCGTATAGGGCACTAGTCAGGGAGGCCACCAAGAGGCCTATGGCAACTCTAAAGGAGTTACAGTGTTCCACGGCTGAGCTGGGAGACACTGTGCATATGGCAACAATAGCCCGGGTGCTTCACAAAACTGGCCTTTATGGGAGAGTGGCAAAAAGAAAGCCATTGTTGAAAAAAAACTCGCATCAAATCTCGGCTAGAGTTTCCCAGAAGGCATGTGGGAGACTCTGAGACCAAGTGGAAGAAGATTCTATGGTCTGATGAGACCAAAATAGAGCTTTTTGGCCTCAACGCTAAGCGCTATGTTTGCCACTGATCAACACAAGAAAAGTCCATAATGTCAAAGTAAAAAATAAAATCTACAAATTGTTCTAAATTAATTACAAATATAAAACAGAAAATAATTGATTGCATAAGTATTCACCCCCTTTGCTATGACACACCTAAATAAGCTCTGGTGCAACCAATTGTCTTTAGAAGTCACATAATTAGTTGAATGGAGTCCACCTGTGTGCAATTAAGGTGTTTCACATGATTTCAGGTTAAATACACCTGTCTCTGGGAGGTCCCACAGTTGGTTAGTACATTTCCTAACAAAAACTACATGATGAAGATGAAGGAACATTCAAAGCAAATCCGGAATAAGGTTCTTCAAAAGCACCAATCAGGGGTAGGACATAAGAACATTTCCAAGGCATTGAATATCCTCTCAGAGCACAGTAAAGTCCATTATTAAGAAATGGAGAGAATATGGCACAACTGTGAATCTGTCTAGAACAGGCCGTCCTCAAAAACGGAGTATCCGGGCGTATAGGGCACTAGTCAGGGAGGCCACCAAGAGGCCTATGGCAACTCTAAAGGAGTTACAGTGTTCCACGGCTGAGCTGGGAGACACTGTGCATATGGCAACAATAGCCCGGGTGCTTCACAAAACTGGCCTTTATGGGAGAGTGGCAAAAAGAAAGCCATTGTTGAAAAAAACTCGCATCAAATCTCGGCTAGAGTTTCCCAGAAGGCATGTGGGAGACTCTGAGACCAAGTGGAAGAAGATTCTATGGTCTGATGAGACCAAAATAGAGCTTTTTGGCCTCAACGCTAAGCGCTATGTTTGCCACTGATCAACACAAGAAAAGTCCATAATGTCAAAGTGAAAAATAAAATCTACAAATTGTTCTAAATTAATTACAAATATAAAACAGAAAATAATTGATTGCATAAGTATTCACCCCCTTTGCTATGACACACCTAAATAAGCTCTGGTGCAACCAATTGTCTTTAGAAGTCACATAATTAGTTGGATGGAGTCCACCTGTGTGCAATTAAGGTGTTTCACATGATTTCAGGTTAAATACACCTGTCTCTGGGAGGTCCCACAGTTGGTTAGTACATTTCCTAACAAAAACTACATCATGAAGATGAAGGAACATTCAAAGCAAATCCGGAATAAGGTTCTTCAAAAGCACCAATCAGGGGTAGGATATAAGAACATTTCCAAGGCATTGAATATCCTCTCAGAGCACAGTAAAGTCCATTATTAAGAAATGGAGAGAATATGGCACAACTGTTAATCTGTCTAGAACAGGCCGCCCTCAAAAACGGAGTATCCAGGCGTATAGGGAACTAGTCAGGGAGGCCACCAAGAGGCCTATGGCAACTCTAAAGGAGATACAGTGTTCCACGGCTGAGCTGGGAGACACTGTACATATGGCAACAATAGCCCGGGTGCTTCACAAAACTGGCCTTTATGGGAGAGTGGCAAAAAGAAAGCTATTGTTGAAAAAAACTCGCATCAAATCTCGGCTAGAGTTTCCCAGAAGGCATGTGGGAGACTCTGAGACCAAGTGGAAGAAGATTCTATGGTCTGATGAGACCAAAATAGAGCTTTTTGGCCTCAACGCTAAGCGCTGTTTGCCACTGATCAACACAAGAAAAGTCCATAATGTCAAAGTGAAAAATAAAATCTACAAATTGTTCTAAATTAATTACAAATATAAAACAGAAAATAATTGATTGCATAAGTATTCACCCCCTTTGCTATGACACACCAAAATAAGCTCTGGTGCAACCAATTGTCTTTAGAAGTCACATAATTAGTTGAATGGAGTCCACCTGTGTGCAATTAAGGTGTTTCACATGATTTCAGGTTAAATACACCTGTCTCTGGGAGGTCCCACAGTTGGTTAGTACATTTCCTAACAAAAACTACATGATGAAGATGAAGGAACATTCAAAGCAAATCCGGAATAATGTTCTTCAAAAGCACCAATCAGGGGTAGGATATAAGAACATTTCCAAGGCATTGAATATCCTCTCAGAGCACAGTAAAGTCCATTATTAAGAAATGGAGAGAATATGGCACAACTGTGAATCTGTCTAGAACAGGCCGTCCTCAAAAACGGAGTATCCGGGCATATAGGGCACTAGTCAGGGAGGCCACCAAGAGGCCTATGGCAACTCTAAAGGAGTTACAGTGTTCCACGGCTGAGCTGGGAGACACTGTACATATGGCAACAATAGCCCGGGTGCTTCACAAAACTGGCCTTTATGGGAGAGTGGCAAAAAGAAAGCCATTGTTGAAAAAAACTCGCATCAAATCTCGGCTAGAGTTTCCCAGAAGGCATGTGGGAGACTCTGAGACCAAGTGGAAGAAGATTCTATGGTCTGATGAGACCAAAATAGAGCTTTTTGGCCTCAACGCTAAGCGCTATGTTTGCCACTGATCAACACAAGAAAAGTCCATAATGTCAAAGTGAAAAATAAAATCTACAAATTGTTCTAAATTAATTACAAATATAAAACAGAAAATAATTGATTGCATAAGTATTCACCCCCTTTGCTATGACACACCAAAATAAGCTCTGGTGCAACCAGTTGTCTTTAGAAGTCACATAATTAGTTGAATGGAGTCCTCCTATGTGCAATTAAGGTGTTTCACATGATTTCAGGTTAAATACACCTGTCTCTGGGAGGTCCCACAGTTGGTTAGTACATTTCCTAACAAAAACTACATCATGAAGATGAAGGAACATTCAAAGCAAATCCGGAATAAGGTTCTTCAAAAGCACCAATCAGGGGTAGGATATAAGAACATTTCCAAGGCATTGAATATCCTCTCAGAGCACAGTAAAGTCCATTATTAAGAAATGGAGAGAATATGGCACAACTGTGAATCTGTCTAGAACAGGCCGTCCTCAAAAACGGAGTATCCGGGCGAGATGTGCACTAGTCAGGGAGGCCACCAAGAGGCCTATGGCAACTCTAAAGGAGTTACAGTGTTCCACGGCTGAGCTGGGAGACACTGTGCATATGGTAACAATAGCCCGGGTGCTTCACAAAACTGGCCTTTATGGGAGAGTGGCAAAAAGAAAGCCATTGTTGAAAAAAACTCGCATCAAATCTCGGCTAGAGTTTCCCAGAAGGCATGTGGGAGACTCTGAGACCAAGTGGAAGAAGATTCTATGGTCTGATGAGACCAAAATCGAGCTTTTTGGCCTCAACGCTAAGCGCTATGTTTGCCACTGATCAACACAAGAAAAGTCCATAATGTCAAAGTGAAAAATAAAATCTACAAATTGTTCTAAATTAATTACAAATATAAAACAGAAAATAATTGATTGCATAAGTATTCACCCCCTTTGCTATGACACACCAAAATAAGCTCTGGTGCAACCAGTTGTCTTTAGAAGTCACATAATTAGTTGAATGGAGTCCTCCTGTGTGCAATTAAGGTGTTTCACATGATTTCAGGTTAAATACACCTGTCTCTGGGAGGTCCCACAGTTGGTTAGTACATTTCCTAACAAAAACTACATCATGAAGATGAAGGAACATTCAAAGCAAATCCGGAATAAGGTTCTTCAAAAGCACCAATCAGGGGTAGGATATAAGAACATTTCCAAGGCATTGAATATCCTCTCAGAGCACAGTAAAGTCCATTATTAAGAAATGGAGAGAATATGGCACAACTGTGAATCTGTCTAGAACAGGCCGTCCTCAAAAACGGAGTATCCGGGCGTATAGGGCACTAGTCAGGGAGGCCACCAAGAGGCCTATGGCAACTCTAAAGGAGTTACAGTGTTCCACGGCTGAGCTGGGAGACACTGTGCATATGGCAACAATAGCCCGGGTGCTTCACAAAACTGGCCTTTATGGGAGAGTGGCAAAAAGAAAGCCATTGTTGAAAAAAACTCGCATCAAATCTCGGCTAGAGTTTCCCAGAAGGCATGTGGGAGACTCTGAGACCAAGTGGAAGAAGATTCTATGGTCTGATGAGACCAAAATAGAGCTTTTTGGCCTCAACTCTAAGCGCTATGTTTGCCACTGATCAACACAAGAAAAGTCCATAATGTCAAAGTGAAAAATAAAATCTACAAATTGTTCTAAATTAATTACAAATCTAAAACAGAAAATAATTGATTGCATAAGTATTCACCCCCTTTGCTATGACACACCTAAAGAAGCTCTGGTGCATCCAATTGTCTGTAGAAGTCACATAATTAGTTGAATGGAGTCCACCTGTGTGCAATTAAGGTGTTTCACATGATTTCAGGTTAAATACACCTGTCTCTGGGAGGTCCCACAGTTGGTTAGTACATTTCCTAACAAAAACTACATCATGAAGATGAAGGAACATTCAAAGCAAATCCGGAATAAGGTTCTTCAAAAGCACCAATCAGGGGTAGGATATAAGAACATTTCCAAGGCATTGAATATCCTCTCAGAGCACAGTAAAGTCCATTATTAAGAAATGGAGAGAATATGGCACAACTGTGAATCTGTCTAGAACAGGCCGTCCTCAAAAACGTAGTATCCGGGCGTATAGGGCACTAGTCAGGGAGGCCACCAAGAGGCCTATGGCAACTCTAAAGGAGTTACAGTGTTCCACGGCTGAGCTGGGAGACACTGTGCATACGCCAACAATAGCCCGGGTGCTTCACAAAACTGGCCTTTATGGGAGAGTGGCAAAAAGAAAAAAACTTGCATCATATCTCGGCTAGAGTTTCCCAGAAGGCATGTGGGAGACTCTGAGACCAAGTGGAAGAAGATTCTATGGTCTGATGAGACCAGAATAGAGCTTTTTGGCCTCAACGCTAAGCGCTATGTTTGGCGTAAGCCTAACACCGCACATCATCCTGAGAACACCATCGCTACCGTGAAGCATGGTGGTGGCAGCATCATGCTATGGGGATGCTTCTCTGCGTCAGGGCCTGGAAAGCTTGTGAAGATAGAGGGCAAAATGGATGCGGCAAAGTACAGAGAAATCCTGAAGGAAAACCTGCTGAAGTCTGCAAGAGACCTGGGACTTGGGAGAAGATTCATCTTCCAGCAGGACAATGACCCCAAACATACAGCCAAAGCCACACTGGAGTGGCTTAAAAACAAAAAGGTCAATGTCCTGGAGTGGCCCAGTCAAAGCCCGGACCTCAATCTAATTGAGAATATGTGGAAAGAGTAGAAAATTGCTGTTCACCAAAGGTCCCCATCCAACTTGACGGAGCTTGAGCAATTTTGCAAAGAAGAATGGGCAAAAATTGCAGTGTCCAGATGTGCAAAGCTGGTAGAGTCTTATCCAAATAGACTCATGGCTGTAATTGCTGCCAAAGGTGCCTGATTCCAACCATCAGATGGTGCAAGGGAGAACCGACCTTTGGTAAGTATACTAACTAGGCTACATGGCCCAAAAGTTTTAAGAATAGGGTCCTATATTTCAAACTACATTTATGTAGTAATAATATTCAAATAATGGGCTCTATTTACTAAAGTGTTTTAAGGAATGCTTCAGTATCAATACACATGTTTGGAGTTTAAATAATGCTTTAAAAATCTGAATAAGACCTAAAACAAAGTAGTCTCAATGGCTTTTATTACTTTAAACATTATTAAGTCAAAAAGGATTTAAAGTAATAGTCCTTAACAAAACATTCGAACATCAGAACACTCCTTAAAGATTAGTAAATAGGGACAATAATTCCAAATAGAGCTTCTAAAGCCTTCATACCTGACCATAAGTTTAAGTATAAAATAGACACCTACCACAGCCTGGCAACCTCAGTAAAACTGCATGCCTTTTCATGCGTTATTGCTTGCTTATACAAGCTTTTACAGAATTAAAATGTGATTGTTCTTACCAATAATCGCATCCACAATATCTGGATTAAGGGGTTGTTTTGCTTGTGAATCCTTATGTGCATTGGATTTGAATCCAGTCAGGGATTTATTGGCAAGTTCTTCAGCAGTGTGAAATACCCGTAATAGGTCTGCAGTTAGCTTCATTGTGTCTTTGTGACAACACATCTGTAGCTTCCTTTTTGATACTGACGCTTTTTCAGTCCGTTGTACCTTCTAAAATCATAAACAAAGGTGTGGGTAAGTGAAATAGTTATATAATATATACATATATCAAACTGCATGAAAATACCTCCTTTTTATCACTTTTACGCCATGGATACTGTGTACTTCAGTATTTTTGGAGACAAACCTCTCCATATAGTAACACCCTCTTGTTCGGGTTATACCTTAGTATTATGCTCCCTCGCCTTTGGTTCAGGGCATTACTAAGCCTGCAGACGGTCATCGGGTAGTAACCTAAATAACACAATTTTCCTACCTCATCTCTCTTTTCCCCCATTGTTGTATATTGGTGTTGGCATAGTTGGTGGTGGACAAATCCATTTTCAGTAATTCCACTCGTTCCAGTATATCTGGGAGTTCTAAAGTATATGTTGAAATGTTAGCTGTCTTTTGCTGTTTATTATTTTTATATTTTATTTTATTATTTGTAGTATTTATGACTAAATGCGTTATATTATATAGTTATGATTAGATTAGTCTGCACTTCACATTCTTAAAAATAAATATTAGGCCACATTAAAGTATTTCTATCATTGTCATGATAGTTGTTTTGGTCCCGGCATTTATCCCGCTTACACTTGGAAGGGGTTTCCTCCTTTTCATAATTAAGTATACACTTTGCTTTTTGTGAAACAGTCTGCCAGTCCCCTAAAAAATAGTTCATATTTAATCATATTTATACTGTGCCTACACTGGTTAAAATTCAACAGTGGGTCTTTATACACCTTGTAACGGAAACATGGTACCCCATAATGTTCTCGTACTAAGGTGAAAATAGCCTTGATTTGTATGTTACTATAGATATCAATAGTAATACGAAAATACCATACAAAGTAGTAATAACAGCTTTTAAAGTGAAGGTAGTGTTCTGAGAGAATTAGGTATAATTTTACCTCAGTAACTTAGAGTAAGAGTTATGATTATACAGCAGTATTGATTGTATGTTCACTGTTTAGTATGTAGGCTAGTTCATTAAAACAAAAAAAGTAAATGTCACAATATATATACAGTGCCTTGCATAAGTATTCACCCCCCTTGGACTTTTCCACATTTTGTAGTGTTACAACCTGGAATTAAAATGTATTTAATTGGGATTTTTACCATTTGATTTACACAACATACTTAACACTTTGAAGGTGCAAAATATTTTTTATTGTGACACATTTTTTGTTTTGTTTAATTAAACAAAAAAAAAGACATTTGTTGGTTGCATAAGTATTCACCCCCCTGAGTCAATACTTGGTAGAAGCACCTTTGGCTTTGGGTAAGTCTCTACCAGCTTTGCACATCTGAATCCTGCAAATTTTGCCCATTCTTCTTGGCAAAATTGCTCAAGCTCTGTCAAGTTGGATGGGGACCGTTGGTGAACAGCAATTTTCAAGTCTTGCCACAGATTCTCAATCGGATTGATGTCTGGGCTTTGACTGGGCCATTCTAAGACATTCAGGTTCTTGTTTTTAAACCACTCCAGTGTAGCTTTGGCTGTGTGTTTAGGGTCATTGTCCTGCTGGAAGGTGAACCTTCCCAGTCACTGGTCCTCTTGCAGACTGAAACAGGTTTTCCTCTAGAATTTCCCTGTATTTGGCTCCATCCATCTTGCCCTCAGTCCTGACCAGTTTCCCAGTCCCTGCCGATGAAAAGCATCCCCATAACATGTTATAACATGCTGCCACCACCATGCTTCACCGTGGGGATGGTGTTCTCAGGGTGATGAGCAGTGTTGGCTTTGCGCCACACATAGCGTTTTGCGCTAAGGCCAAAAAGTTCAATTTTGGTCTCATTAGACCAGAGAACCCTTTTCCACATGTTTGCTGTGTCTCCCACATGCCTTTTGGCAAAATCCAAACAGGATTTGATATGGGTTTTTTTCAGAAATGGCTTTCTTCTCGCCACTCTTCCATAAAGCCCAGCTTTGTGGAGCGCCCGGGTTATAGTTGTCCCATGGACGGTTTCTCCCATCTCAGCTGTGGATCTCTCCAGCTCCTTCAGAGTTACCATTGACCTCTTGGTTGCTTCTCTGACTTATGCCCTCCTTACCTGGTCACTGAATTTTGGTGGACGGCCTTCTCTAAGCAGAGTCGCGGTTGTGCCATATTCTTTCCATTTCTTAATAATGGATTTAACGGTGCTCCGGGGGATGTTCAAAGTTTGGGATATTTTTTTATAACCCAACCCTGATTGGTGCTTCTCCAGAACTTTATCCCAGAATTGTTTAGATAGCTCCTTGGTCTTCATGATGCTGTTTGTTTTGATATGCTCTTTAACAAACTGTGGCCTTCCAGAAACAGGTGTATTTAATCTGAGGTCATGTGACACTTTAATTGCACACAGGTGGACTCCATTCAACTAATTATGTGACTTCTGAAGGCAATTGGTTGCACCAGAGCTTATTTAGGGGTGTCACAGCAAAGGGGGTGAATACTTATGCAATCAAGACAGTTTTTTATTTGTAAATAATTTTGAAAAATATGTAGATTTTTTTTCCCCACTTTGACATTATGGACTATTTTGTGTAGATCAGTCACAAAAAATCCTAATTAAATCCATTTTAATTCCAGGTTGTAATATTACAAAATGTGGAAAAGTCCAAGGGGGGTGAATACTTATGCAAGGCACTGTATATATATATATATATATATATATATATATATATATATATACTGTTTACTGTAAGCAAGGGTGTCCATCCCATACCTTCAGTTTCCTCAGCATTATTTAATCTTTTTAGTTGATTGACAAATTGATATAGAGCATTACACTTTGTCTTACCTATTGCCAGTACATAAGATGGACAGGTTAACCATTTTGGATTTTTCTTTTGAAGGTCCCCTTTTCCACTAGGTTTAAGTCCACCATCTCATAAACATTTTTGGTTTCAATTACATTATTTTTGTAACTACGTTCATCAAATTCTACAATCCACTCTTTCTTGCCAATTTCTATCGCATTCTCTTCAAAAAAAATCAAACAATGCAAATGACATTTTCTCCATCTCTTTACTGCTCCATGAAGTGGTATGTAATACTGTGGGAGCCACCTGTCAAACACAAACGGTCACTTTGCTGGTCTCGTGCAGGTACATTTGAAAAGTAGGGCGCGCGCCATGCAGGCAGTCAGCAGCACTTCTCTCTTTTGTTGACAGTTTACTCTCCGATAAGGTGACTTTTATTGAAATGGAGAGGGTGTCATAAACGTTTCTTACATCATGAAGCAGAAGAAGATATGCCTCGTATGACAAAAGTAAGGAGAGGGATAGAAATAAATGAATGTACTTATAGCCAGCCTGGCTGCTCAACGGAAAATGAGGAGGAACCAACTGAGACTTCCCTTAACACTGTCCTAACACCTGATCAAGTTTTCTTCCTCGGTGATGAAACAGGACTTCTTGAAAACCACGAGGAGAACTGTCCTGCCGAAAAATATAGGTTTTGGATATAATGTTACCGAGGGATAATTCTACTCTTATATTCGTTATTTGAAAGGAAGTGTAAAGGCAATTCGATATCCCATACATTGAGTTATATTATAGGACACTTAAAAAAAAAATGTGCTTCAGATGTTTACTTTATTTATGTATGGGTGAATCGGCTTTACAGAAGAGTGTAATTCAGTTTCCCTGGATCTCGCTCAGCTATTTCATAGCTCCAATACAAAATCACAAGGGAATGCCATTTAACCCTACGAGAGTATTAATTCTAAGGAGTAAATTAAAGCATGTCTTAATGATCCGGTTTTATAGATAAAAACTGTACATTTCAAATGGTTTTCGTGGTAGAAATATGTTTTAATATAACTCGCCCTGCGGCCTCGAACACCAGTTGCATGAGGATTCCCCTGAGATCAATGTGGCTATAAGCAATTATACTACTTTGAACTTGAAGTAGGCTGCTACATTGTAGACCTCTAACCAAAATAAACAAAGTTACAACTGTGTTGATATGAGGGAAGGGTATACGTCTGACTGTAGTTTGAACCACCCAAAAAATAGATTGCAAAAATGAGAATTCTGAATTTAAATAAATGTAAAATCTACTTTATTATACACTAAATTATTACTGTTTTACAGCTGTCCGATGAAGAGGTTTCCAATTCAGGTGAAGATGAAACGGAGTTTAATAGGGCTTCCTGCCTCTCCACCCAGTGTGAATTTGAAGTGGACTGTCAAAATGTAAGTAAAATTATATTAAGAAAAATACCTACAGACGTGCTCAAATTTGGTACCCCTCCACAAAAAACGAAGAATGCACAATTTTCTCTGAAATAACTTGAAACTGACAAAAGTAATTGGCATCCGCCATTGTTTATTCCATATTTAATAGAAATCAGACTTTGCTTTTGATTTTTTATTCAACATAATATTGTAAATAAGAAAACAAATGAAAATGGCATGGACAAAAATGATGGGACCGCTAACCTAGTATTTTGTTGCACAACCTTTAGAGGAAATCACTGCAATCAAACGTTTTCTGTAGCTCTCAATGAGACTTCTGCACCTGTTAACAGGTAGTTTGGCCCACTCTTCCTGAGCAAACTGCTCCAGCTGTCTCAGGTTTGATGGGTGCCTTCTCCAGACTGCAAGTTTCAGCTCTTTCCATAGATGTTCGATAGGATTCAGATCAGGACTCATAGATGGCCACTTCAGAATAGTCCAATGTTTTGTTCTTATCCATTCTTGGGTGCTTTTAGCTGTGTGTTTTGGGTCATTATCCTGTTGGAGGACCCATGACCTGCGACTGAGACAGAGCTTTCTGACACTGGGCAGTACGTTTCGCTCCAGAATGCCTTGATAGTCTTGAGATTTCATTGTGCCCTGCACAGATTCAAGGCAACCTGTGCCAGGCGCAGCAAAGCAGCCCCAAAACATAACCGAGCCTCCTCCATGTTTCACTGTAGGTATGGTGTTCTTTTCTTTGAAAGCTTCATTTTTTCGTCTGTGAACACAGAGCTGATGTGACTTGCCAAAAAGCTCCAGTTTTGACTCATCTGTCCAAAGGACATTCTCCCAGAAGGATTGTGGCTTGTCAATATGCATTTTAGCAAATTCCAGTCTGGCTTTTTTATGTTTTTCTTTCAAAAGTGGAGTCCTCCTGGGTCTTCTTCCATGGAGCCCACTTTCGCTCAAAAAGCGACGGATGGTGCGATCAGAAACTGACGTACCTTCACCTTGGAGTTCAGCTTGTATCTCTTTGGCAGTTATCCTTGGTTCTTTTTCTACCATTCGCACTATCCTTCTGTTCACTCTGGGGTCGATTTTCCTCTTGCGGCTGCGCCCAGGGAGGTTGGCTACAGTTCCATGGACCTTAAACTTCTTAATAATATTTGCAACTGTTGTCACAGGAACATCAAGCTGCTTGGAGATGGTCTTGTAGCCTTTACCTTTACCATGCTCGTCTATTATTTTCTTTCTGATCTCCTCAGACAACTCTCTCCTTTGCTTTCTCTGGTCCATGTTCAGTGTGGTGCACACAATGGTACCAAACAGCACAGTGACTACTTTTAAATAGGCTGAATGACTGATTACAAGATTGGAGACATGTGTGATACTAATTAAGGAAACTAATTAGTTTGAAATATCTCTATAATCCAATTATTTATTATCTTTTCTAAGGGGTACCAACAAATGTGTCCAGGCCATTTTAGAATATCTTTGTAGAATAAGCAATAATTCATCTCTTTTCACAGCTTCTTTGCTTTATTCTATGACATACCAAAGGCATGCAAGTATACATGATAAAATAGCTTTTAATTTCATCACTTTTCAGGAGGAATGAAGCATTATTTCAATGAGCTGTAAGGGTACCAACAAATTTGAGCACGTCTGTATATAATCTTTTAAATGTTATATAATCTTACCGTGTATACTGTATGCTTAACATCCAATCCCATAACATGTAATGACAATTATATGCACAACTGCATTACATTTACTTAATTTACATTTATTTAGAACTAACGAGTGTATATAGTTTGCTTTGACCAATTTCACAACCAATTTGCTAACAGCCTAGGCTTACAGCTCTGTCTATCCCTTGACACATTACATTGTTAAATTATTTTGCATAAATGAATGCGAGTACTTTATGTAAGCAATTTAAAATAGTTCATAAGCACAATAACACACATACAGAGACCACCGATGCCTTGGGTACATTATTTTAAAATGAACATGCAAGACCTAAGATGGCATTGCTTGTAGTGTTCAAGTATAATATTGTAGCGTTGAGCATGCTATGGGCAATGTTCTGCGGCGGTGACGGTGGAAAATAAAAGATCAGACCAGGCAGTGAGGTTAAAATGGAATAGCTCTTAACTTGAACCACACTAAATAGGGATACGTCTCCAATTCCCTATAACAGTCGTACTTGGAGTTTGAAGATTATTAATTATTACGGTTTACTGCAGCGGCGTTCGATCGATTTCTGTTCGATCGATCCCAAAACCCCACGTGAAGCTGCAACTTAACTAGCGGTCTTGAAGTGCATCATATGGTGGTTTCTTAAGAGCGTAGGCAGGTTTGAAACACATGAATTATTTAGCAAAATCAAGTGTGCAGATATATTTTTCGTTTGGTGAACTATTATGTTTTTGGTTTCTATGGTGTCACAATGCATTACCCAAACATTTCACGATTCCCTCAGACCGCTCGTGAACTCAAGTAGAAGTTCAAGAGCTAGTAGTTTCAATGATGTTTGGGAAACACTTACCTAAACGATGGTCTTACTACATTGGTTTGGTAAAGTAGCTATTGAGAAAAGCGAACCCGACTCAGAACACAGAACAGAACAGAACACAAACAGCGCACTCACGTCAACACTTGCAGACTGCACAGAAACAGCAGGCAAGATAACAGCGGGGAGAGAGAGACACACACAAAATACAATACAACCCTGGCGCCCACAACACTTAACACAGTACACACTGGACAAAAATTGTTTTCAACTTCCCCTGTCTAAATACACCCCCACAGTCCATCCATTCGCACCACCGCTACAGTATCTTACACTTTTGCAAATCCAGAATTAAACCATTTTTACGAATTTTATGAATTGTGATATATCCTGTTGTGTTTGTTTAAAGTTATGCATTCCAGATAACGTTTCTGATCAATGATAATACCATTTAAGATTTCCTGTAGGTTCTACTCTTCCTAACTGTATTTCCTCTCTTCTGTAGGATGAGTTTGACAATCACCCACTATATCCAGGAGCACCGCTCAGTAAAAATGAAAGTGACCTTTGCATTGAAACATCGACTGACAGATTCTGCTTTGGATAATCTTCTTGAACTTATGTCATGTCATGTTAAAGACTTTCCTAAAACAACCAAATACTATCTGTACAAAAAGTTCAATTGTGCAGACTTGTCATCTATGGTGCTGCATTTTTTTTGTAAAATATGCCAATCATACATCTGCCCTGAGAATGATAATGTAGATTCCTGTCCAGAATGTGGTGAGGGGTTTAATAAAGAATTAAACAAAAAGGCTGGTCACTTTTTCATCCAGCTCCCATTGAAAAAGCAGGAACTGCTTGAAAAAGAAGCCGTTTTAGATTCCATCCAGAAAAATGTCCACACTAGAAGCAGAGAGATAGGTGATGTCACATCTGGGAAACTGTACCAAAAAGTAAGGAATTCCACACAGTTTGGTCAGAATGGCATTTCTCTTCAGTGGAACAGTGATGGTGTTTAAGTATTTAAATCATCCAGAAGCAGTTTCTGGCCTATTCAGGTAATGGTGAATGAACTCCCATACAAGTTAAGAATCAACAATGTTCTGTTGTCATGTCTGTGGTTTGGCCCAGGAAAGCCCAGGATGGATAGCTACTTGAGTGTTTTTGTTAAAGAGTTAACTGATTTGCACAAAACAGGTGTAACAGTAATAATTCCAGGAGAAGGTCAGAAGGTTGTTAAAATACATACTTTAATTTGTTCAGCAGATTCGGTGGCTAGACCAGCCCTTCGTAACACAACCCTGTTTAATGGCAAGTATGGTTGTGACTTTTGTCTGCATCCTGGTCAGCATGTTCACAAGGGAAGAGAATTCACTAGAGTACACCCCATTAAAGAAAAAGATCCACCTATAAGAACTCATGAACAGCACAAAGCAGATGCAATTGCTGCTTCTGAAAGTGGAAACCCAGTGAATGGTGTTAAAGGCTCTTCCCCGTTGTTGTTTTTACCTGTTTTGAATATGTCACGGTCTTTTGTATCTGAATACATGCACTGTGTTCTTCTTGGTGTAGTAAGGGGGATTTTACCTTTGAGATACATTCAACATTGGTTTTACTTGGTCTATTCAGTGAATAATCTTTTGACAGACTCAATTACTAGAGAAACTCTTAGAAAAGTAAGTGTGGTTCTTAAGGAGTTTGTAAACCAAACTGAGACTCTGTGTGGTAAAAGTCACTTGACCTTTAATGTCCATCTACTTCTGCATTTACCTAGAGGTGTTAGTGACTGGGGAGCTCTTTGGGCAACCTCTGCTTTCCCTTATGAAGGGTACAACAGGGTATTAAAAAGCCTTTTCTAGGGTACACAGAGCGTATCAAAACAAGTGTGTGAAATGTATACTGTGATAAAAAAGGTAAAAAAGCTACAAGCATACAAAGTGCCAGTGAACCTGTACATATTTTCTTAAAAAAACTTATTGGATCAACAAGAATTTCTACTTGGTCATCAAGTTAAAAAAGAAGTACTTGTGTATGACAGGTTTATTTACAATCATGTTTTGTATCGCACTAAAAACTATAACCATGTAATGAAAAGGTCTAACTTTACAGCTGAATTGCAAAATAGTCATGTTGTTGAACTAACCTCTCTTCTGCTAGTAAAGTGCAGAGATGGGCCATGCTCTGTTCATGGGAGAGAGATAGCTATATTGACTGTGAAGAAACTGGAAAAAAATTGCAGATTTTATATACAGTAGAGAGTTTAGCATATCCTCAAACTTTCTCATTGAAATTCACAAGAATGATAAAACAGAGGCTGTGTTTTTGGACCATTTGGAAAGGAAATGTGTTAGGATGTCAATTGATGAGAAGAGTTCTGTGAATTTCATGCCAAATGAAGTTGAAAGGGATTAGGTGTTTCATACTTTAAAATGAGCGTTTCAACAATTCTTCACAAATTAATCAATGTTAACCATGTTTTCATCAGAATGTACAAAACAATTTTCATACGAAATTATTATTACTAAATTATTAAAGAGTAAATAGATTCAAATTCCATTTTAATGTTGTTTTTTGTTTTACTTATTCCTAATCTTGTTATGAGGTTGGCAATCATTCGGAGTTCTTTGCTGCAATATTAAGTTTTATCATTTTTCTCCTATAGTTTTCTCTAAGTAGCTTTGAGCTAAATTACTGCTCTAGACTGCTAAGTGACTGTCCATTTTTTTATTTTCTGATTCCAAAAGTTCATATGATGCTTGCTATGACCTTTCAACTCTGTTGGCAGCATTACAGGACCTATTAGAATCAGGAAGCGCAACAGAAATTTTAGATGAACATGAAGCATTATCAAGCCTTATAACATGGACATGCAGACATGTTTGTCAGCGTGAGCAATACACAGTTAATGCCTGTGTCTTCCTGATGTTTTACATATCACAGACAGCTGTTTCTCACAGCTAGAGCACCACTTGGAAATTAAATACTGTGCAAGTAAAGAAGGAAGGCAGCTTGCAGGAAAATTAAAAAAAGAACACAAGTGACTGCAATTGTCCTGCCCTTTTCACAAATCACAAATTCACAGCCTAGCGATAAGGACGTGGTACAACTCTTTCTGTTTTGACATGTGTAACGTGCAGTGTTGTGTGGTATAGTGCCATTACGGATTCTGTCCCCTGTCGATGAGAAGAGAGGAGGTTAAGAGCTCTAAAACCATGTATGCAGACGAGCTCGGCTCTTTTGCATTGTGGTTTAGATGCTCACTTGGAGTGCGTAGGGTTGCCAGTTCACGCCCAGCCTCCACCCTGTTACACATGTATGAACAGGATAATATAGTATTGTTATTGTCAAAAAGAAAACGTATATGGTTAAAGTAAAGGAGTCTGTACATCTGTTGATTTATTTATATTTTTTAAAAATGTGCATATTTGTATATAATAATTTATTATATCTATTTAAAATTTTGTAGGACAATAAATTATGTCCATATTCATTATGGCTGCTGCTTTGTCTTTTTAAATATTAAGGGTTACTTGAAGTTATCTGCAGGCAACACTTGTGTTATTTACTATGATGTGCTTTTATTTTGTTTTAAAAAGTTTACACACCCCAGCTATATCAGAAATATTTTAAAACAGAATAAAATAAAACAAAAACAGCTCTGCTTAAATTTATTATACATTATTTTGTTCCTACTAATGTGCTATTTTCAGTATCTGGTAATTAAATAAATAGGTTTATTAAACGGTTTATTAAAAGTTAAGTATTTTGCTTTATTCAATCTATAAACCTAGTATATACTGTAAAAGTCATTCTTACATTTTCAGTCCTAAACAGAGTCATAGTATTATTCTTTTGCATACTATAGGAGGAGTCCTATTGAGGTACTATAGGGAGACCCTTTTGAGTACTATAGGAGGATACTTTTTTTTAAAGAATCCTACAGGATTCCTTTAAAACCCTTTTAGTCCTATAGAGAGTCCTATAGTACTACTATAGGATTCTATGGGACATTTCCGTAAGGGTGACTATGGTCATGTAACTCAATTCTGACCCTGGTCAAGTAGCACTATTCTGACTCTGGTCATATGACAAATGACTGCTTCCTAACGCAATTTGTCAAGGCACCGACGAGACGGGAAGCATGCCTTGATTTAGTCTTTTCAAATAACGAAGACAGAATAACTAAAACAGAGGTCAGAGAGCCATTGGCAAACTCAGACCACAACATGGTTTCATTTGAAGTGATTTTCAAAACCCAAAAAGTAATGACTAAAGCTAAGGTTTACAATTTTAGAAAAGCAAACTATGAAGGTATGAAACAGAGACTAACAGAAGTAGATTGGAGTAAAATAGAGAAAACATCCACAGAAAAGGATGGCTGTTTTTTAAAAATGTAGTACTAGAGGTGCAAAACAATTACATCCCAAAAGTAGACAAATCTAAATCTAAAACAAAATGGCCAAAATGGTTTAATAGATCAATTTAAAAAAAAAAAATATTCAGCTGAAAAAAGGCACTTTACAGAGCGTTTAAAAGGGACCAAAAACAAAGTACACATAAAGAGTACTTGGAACTGCAAACATAAGTCAAAAAGGAAGTTAGAAAGGCCAAGAGAGAGAGAGAGAGAGAGAGAGAAATGAACATTGCTAAGGGGGCTAACACCAATTCCAAAATGTTTTTCCAATATATTAAAAGCAAGAGAATCTTCAAAAGAGGAGGTTAAATGTCTAAGAGACACAAATGGCAAAATCATAGACAAAAAAATAGCGAATATATTAAATGATTACTTTTCACAAGTTTTTACAAAGGAGGATACGGACAACATGCCCCACATGCCCCACATGTTGACCTGTTCCTATCCAGTTTTAAATAACTTTAGCATAACAGAGGCAGAAGTGTTAAAGGGACTAGGAGCTCTTAAAATAAACAAATCCCCTGGGCCGGATGAGATCCTCCCAATAGTACTCAAAGAAATGAAAGAAGTTATTTACAAACCGCTAATCAAGATCATGCAACAGTCTCTTGACACAGGGGTTGTACCGACAGACTGGAAAATTGCAAACGTAATACCGATCCACAAAAAGGGAGACAAAACTGAACCAGGTAACTACAGGCCAATAAGCCTGACTTCTATTATATGTAAACTTATGGAAACTATAATAAGATCCAAAATGGAAAATTACCTATATGGTAACAATATCCTGCGAAACAGTCAGCATGGTTTTAGGAAAGGGAGATCGTGTCTAACTAACCTGCTTGATTTTTTGAGGATGCAACATCGACAATGGATAATTGCAAAGCATATGACATGGTTTATTTAGATTTCCAGAAAGCTTTATAAATAAAGCAAGCATTGCTATTATAAAAAGATACCCTTTCTACTTCAACAGACGCATACTGCAGCGAAAACAAAAACGGAAGTACTTTGGAAACACACTGATGACGTCTCCCTACACGTCTCTTCTTACAGAAAGAGGTGGCAGGGCAGCTTTGTGATTAAGGGAAGAAAAGAAAGCATTACCTCACACAAAAATACCGGAGTAAGGAGCCACTTTGCTGTAATTACACCACCATACTTTAGAAAGGGACTCAGCTGTGTAGGGTTTCATTCTGTAGTTTAGTTTTGGACTTTGTTGTGATCTGTATTTCATTTACTTGCACTTATCTGCTCCCTATTGCACTTAACCTAATCTGAAGTATTTTGTATTTCACATGCGCTCGTAGCTAACCCGGATATAACGATCAACACTGTTCTCCGCTCTGGAGCTGCCCCGATATCAAATCTTACTGGGTTTTGTAATCGCTCTTATTAGGACTGAAATCATTGTATTTTGTAGCTTTGCTCTTAATTGTACTGTAATTCTGGATATGCATTTTTTTGTATACAACTGTAAGGTCGCCCTGGGTAAGGGCGTGTGATAAGAAATAAATAAATAAATAAATAATAATAATAATTTAACCTTTGTTTTTATATGCGTGCGTCTCATGTGCTTCACAAAATTATAACTATATAAATAAAATGTATTATTATTATTGTTAGTAAAAAAAAAAAATATTAAATGTTAACTCCCCTTTTTTTTGGTTAATAACTTCTGTACATTGAGTTGCTGTAGTTTGAGGAGACTTGATGGGATCCGGCTCTCAGCGTGCTGAAACATACTTCATAATAAACACGGCACTTGTCTCTGTTTTAAGCCTGCGAGGCTGGGTTTTGTATTATGTGGTGTGGGCTCGGTGCTCTGTATTTTGAAACGGCTTTCAGAAGCAGACAGTAGCATATACAGGTGTTTAGGTGTGTTATGGTTCCTGGGCTTTTCAGTTACTGTGCCCCGCATCTAAGGAATTCTCTTGCTCGGAATATTCGGGAAGCAGGTGCAATAACTTCTAGTTTAAGACTTTATTTAAAACCTGACTTTCAGTCCATAGCTTTGATTAGATTATCCAATCTTTGTGTTGTTAAGCACTCAGGCGCTATGGACGTGTAAAATTGTACCGCATAGAAACACTGGCAGCTATAGCTCTGGTTACAGTAATACTTACCGGGGTCTCCTATCTGTACCGACGTATCACTATCGGTATCACTTCAACTTATAGAGTCAGCCATCTTGCGTAAACACAGAAAACACTGACGTTACACTGTACACCCAAGAACGTGTGACGCGTTTAATATCTGAACGGCACGTGTGTATACATGTATAATAGAAACGTTCTATTCCTAAACAGCAGTGTTTATACGTCATCAGGTGTTGACGTTTAGTCATTTGGAACTCTAAATAACGCTCAACGTTATGTGTTTTTAATCTGTGCTTTTTTTTTGGATAAGTTGAATGTTTATATTTTAAACACCAGCCCTGTTATAAACCTGTACGAATGTTTAAAAAATGTTTTACAAATCATAAACGCGTCCATGAGTTTACAAAACAAACTAAATCCTAAACACATTTAGAATTATAAACACAGTGACGTGTTTGAAAAGCGTGACAAATACGTGTTTTAAAGTTAAACACTCGGTCTTACTGCGTACGATATTCGACTGCAACATTATTTTTGTTATTGTTTAGGCTCGATAGGTATTTAAAAAATTAGGTTAACATGTATATTTACAAAATTAATAACAAATGTAAAATGGGGCTCCCGAGTGGCGCATCCAGTAAAGGCGCTCCACGTGGAGTGCAGGATGCGCTCTATAGTCTGGACGTCGCGAGTTCAAGTCCAGCTTATTCCTTTGCCGACGGAGGACAGGAGCTTCCAGGGGGCGCCGCCCGAGGGGAGGGAGGGCTAGGTTGGCCAGGGTGTCCTCGGCTCACCGCGCACCAGCGACCCCTGTAGTCTGGCTGGGCGCCTGCGGGCTTGCCTGTAAGCTGCCCGAGAGCTGCGTTGTCCACCAACGTTGTAGCTCTTGGGTGGCTACATGGTGAGTCCGCAGTGTGAAAAAAAGCAGTCGGCTTTTATATATATAGTGTTTTAAATTATTATGTTTTGTTTTACTATTAGTTTTACTTGTTTAGTTGTAGTTTATATAGTTTTTAGCGAAAGCTAAACATGGCAACGTACGTGGTCTTTCTATAATGAGCAACGGGAGTGAAGTTGGTTCGGAGGATTTCGATACCAGCAACAGTGATGCTGACTTATCACTCAGTGATTATGATGAAGAGGATGTGGAGCCAAGAACAATACAAACTGTACGAACAGAAGAGCATGCAGTTACTTTACAGGTAAGCCAGCTGCAAACGGGAAGCTGTTTGGTTTGAAATGGCAGTGCTGTGACTAAATACTATCAAAACACAGCACTGGGTACAGGCAATGCGGCAGCCAGATCCATCACAATGCCTGTGCAAAGTAGCTGTGTACAAGCATTTGTGACTATCCCTCCAACACAAGCGAAGCAGACACTGTAAAAAAGGTACAGGGTCTGCTATGAAAATTAAAACAAAAGAAAAGACAAAAGAAAAGAAAAATGTGCAGTGGTTGCGAAGGCAATCCCGGGTTCTGTTGTATTGAACATTTCAATAAATGGCACAGAGCAAGTCAAAACTGGCACACGTTTTGAAGTTGTATTTATTTGATTATGTGATAGAGGGATACTACAGTATAGTTTTATGTCGTAGAGATTGGCTATCCAATGTGTCACTCATTCTGGAGCTGTGTATAGCAATTGCGAAATGATGCGGCAGGGGCGGGGCTTTACTTCAAACAGATATCGCGTGGTTTGACTGTGGCGCTGAACTGTAAGATCGCAATGTACATATTTCTATTTTTTAGTTTGTATTTATACTGCTGGGTTTTTACTGGAGCAATCTAGGTAAAGTACCTTGCTCAAGGGTACAGCAGCAGTGTCCCCTACCAGGGATTGAACCCACGACCTTCCAGTCAAGAGTCCAGAGCCCTAACCACTACTCCACACTGTATAAAAAAAATATTACTGTGTTATTATTATTATTATTATTATTATTATTTATTTAATTTGTTTTGCATTCCACTTTGTATCATGAAAGAAAATTAAAACGTTGATTAATATACGAGTTTTGCAAGTATGACCTGTATCATAATATTGCAGACAGAAACGGACCCCGATTGTAGCGGCGGTAAGAATCCAAGAGTACAACTTTTATCTTCCAAAATAGAAAGCTATTTTATTGATGAAATCGAGTGAACAGCAACACTCGGGCTGCTCTTAGCTGACCGCCAGAGCGCCCCAGGAGAACGCCCCCCACTGCCCCGTGCCTGACAACGGGGTACCGGCAGGACACCCCCGTCCCGCCCCCGCGTCTCCAGCAGAGTAAATCTCCGCGACAACAGAGATCAAATCATGTGAGAGAAGGGAACACGCGGATATCACGTGACTAACACGCTGTCACCGCCCCCCTTTCATTGGAAGAGTCACGCGGAATGATTTGAGACACGTGATCAGTCCTCTCTCATTGGTTAACGCCCGTCGCTGGATGTTTCCACAGCGTGATTTGTACCATCGTCCACAAAACCGTTTTTTCCAGTATTTTTTTGTTAAATTGGTTATTGCAAAGTCAAATTTGAAAAACACCAAACCCGGTAGCCGATTCCACAAAAAAAGACCACGTTTTTCCTAACACTAAAAGGTAAGTGCTGAGTTATTTATTACTCAAAGTGAAATGTATGTATTTGTTAATCTCCATCGATATGCATCAACATTCGTGTGTGTGTGTGTGTGTGTGTGTGTGTGTGTGTGTGTGTGTGTGTGTGTGCGTGTGCGTGTGCGTGTGCGTGTGCGTGTGTGTGTGTGTGTGTGGGGGGGGGGGGTCGGATTGACAGGCTCAACAAACCCTGTGAACGGGGTAGCATCTGGTGAAATACTTTTTGAGATACAGCATGGCGAAGAAAACAGCTTGTAAAAAAAAAAAAAAAAAAAAAAAGAAAAATGAAGACGCTTTTGTATACACCTGTATCTCGAAAAGTACTGCTAATTTAGGAACCACACTTGGCATACACATAGTCCCGGGAGTGTAGATGTGCAACGGGGTATATATTTTCGGAGGGGTCCTGGTTTTACCGAAATTGAACCAAAAAAGATAACTGTCTGACGTCAGTGCCTGGTAGCGTTGCTTTCGACCGTTCATTTCACTGAATAAATAGGGAGGCATTGAATAGCCTATAGTTCAGCACACACGGGTCAGATCTGTGTTTCTGTCCGGTTAAAACTGGTAATCAGTGATAATAATGAGTGTTTGTGCCTTCAGTACTGGAGAAACTAATAATAATTTGTTCATTTAGGAAATACGTTTGCTTCCCCAAACACTCGTTTTTTTTGGCAGCCTAATAGAAGAACAAGTCAGCTGACTGGCCAAGCTTTATTTCTGATGAGCTCTCATTTTGGCAGGCGTCACAAATCTCCGCCAATTTACGTAGTTTTAGTGCCTCATTTGTTGAGCAATGAAAGAAGGCTTTGTGCAATATGAAAACAGCGGTAGGAATATTATTTTCTTCAGTGCGCTGAAACTATCTGAATATTCTTACAAACATTGCTGCACATTCATTCGAAGCCAAAAAGTCGACGTCTGTGTCTAAAATGGCAAGTGATGTGTGAGATTAACATAAAAACCAACAACAACAAAGTGATGCTTCAGATTTGGCAAGCGAGTCAGAATCGAGGGATACAGACCGCTGCAGGTAATGCACATCGCTCGAAAGTGCTTCACACTTTCCAGACACTGGGCAAAGGTACATGCTACGTATAGTGATCAACGTTTTGTTTTGTTGTGATCCTATTTTCTGTTATGAGGAGAGTAATAAACGAAAATTGTGGGGGGGTTTTGTACAACGCCACCTTTTCCACATATATTTTTTGAAGCGTTTATTTAAGTTACATTTGACAGTTTTCACTTGCATGCACAGCTTAAAAAAGAAAAAGTAAACCCCAGTAATGCTGTTACTTCATGAAAATGTGTCATTTGCCACTTTGTTTATTGCGAAGAAACTACAATGGCAGGGATAAAAAAAGAAAGAAAAAAGCGATATCTACTTATGTACTGTTTCTGCCTGAAATACACACGTGGAAAGTGTATACTTTTATAGTTAATCCAGTGGAGCAAAGTAAAGCCTTCACAACCTATTCTGGAATAGTACAGTTTTACATATTTTAGGATAAATAGTATTGTGCTGCAAGCATTCAAGTTAACTAACGAGCTTTCGTTAGTTAACTTGAATGCTTGCAGCACAGTGATTGTCAGAACATTTTCTAGTTTTAATAAAATTAAAATGAATAACATGCTGTTTTAATAGCATTACAGTGAGATTTGTATAATTGTTTGTTTGCAAGGTGTCATTTGAATACTGGTCAGGAAATGGTATTTGCTTAATATTTTTATTATTAATGGTGATCAAACATTGTAACTTGTTAAGTAGTTATTTCTGAGATGTATTAGTTGATTGGTGCAAGTGCAGTTTTGCAACGTTTTGTTACTGTATGTAAAGTCTGATCGGATAGTCAGATTTTCACGACCATTTAAACAACCCCCCACCACTACGCACATCTTGAGCGCCCTGTGGCCCCCCAAGGTTTGGAAATGTCCTTATCTGGCCCGCCAGAGAATGTAATTGAGTACCACTGCTGTAAATGCTTATGATCTTGTATAGCGTAGGTTCTAAAAAAAAAAAAGTGAGACGATAATGTTTTGCCAAATAGAATAAAATACAAATGCATACTGTTATATGTATGCGTGTTATATATTCCATATTTAAGCACATACATTAAACACTTTCTGCTATTTGTTTACTGTATATCGCTGCCAAAGGAAGTTTGAGATTTTTTAAATTAACACAAAGTTGTTCTTCAACTGCTACAGAATGTTTATCTTGAAGAGACCTTCTTCACAACACGAAGTAATTTACTGACACTATCGAGAATCTCTTATATCAAATCATTAATCGTGGTAGCTAGCGTCACTTGCAGAGACTTACGCAGGTAGGCCTATATATTAATTTAGCTGTAAGACATTTTCCATCGCTGAAAAAAAAATAGACTTCATGATTAATCTAACTTCAGGTAATTCAGTGAAATATTTTACTTGCCGATATATATTTGGGGACGGCCCACCCCTCCAGACTAGGACATATTTTAATGCCTTCTATGTAATGAATTAAACATTTGCACAATATTCTAGTTCACAATTTAAAATGGAGAAAATGTAATCCCACTATATTGCTATCTATTGCTAGTCAATTATGTTAATGATTTAAACTATTGACAACATGTTTAAGAACATATGAAGTGGGAAGCGTTTAAAATCTTGAAAAAAAATGTATGTACAGTACTGTGCTTAATACGAGTTAGGCCTAATGTATGTACTCTACTGTACTTAATACGTTTCTGATTTTACATTTCTGGATTGCAATGAGATATAAAATACATCTTACAGTATGTCTTTAAAAAATGTAGAGTTTTGACATAGGTTAGATTTAGGTTTATGTTAAGTTGTGTGCTTAACTGTTTGGGTTTATTTTAAGTTTTTTGACTGTAGTAGTAAACAAAAAAAACACGTTTCAAAGGCATGTGGAAATGCGGGTGCATGAACGTTTTATCATTTTTTTTACAAATGGTAATTTGGAGCTTCAAGGAATTTTCCTGTGCTAAGTTTAAACAAGAAGAATGACTTTGTTCGGATAATTTTGTACAGTGGACATATATATGTATGGCATATTATATCATACGTTTGCTTCTGGCCAGAGCCAGTTTGGCGGGTAAATACTTTTGTCTCTGTTCCATTTGGTGGGGGTGGGGGGGAACCCTCGAATTCACCTGCAGTTGCAGATTTTCTTTTTCTCTCTCCAAATGTTAAGCCACACAAAACAAGCAAAGTTGGGTTGCAAATGCATCGTTTTGATTGGGTCGTCAGCCAAGCAGGAAAAACATTTAATTGGATTATTACAATTTGTACTGTGCTTGCTGTTGCCTGATGCTAGAGCTTCTTATTTATGATGGTAACTTGAGGTATTTCAGTAGAAATGTTCTACTTTAGTTCAGTAGGATTTTTGATGTCATTACAGAAGTAACACTTTTTTTATTCCGTTTGATACTAGACATATTCAAAGCTACACTGCAGTCGTTATCAGTAGAGTATGTACATAACACTGATTGCATACATTCAACTTTTGCTATACAATATTTAAGAACTGGTAGACCATAGATTGATGCATGAAAAATACACAGCCAAATCTGATGTAGAGTCGACTCCACTTATTTGCATATTGAATAATTGTATAATAATTGCTTAACTGCATAGCTTGCAGCTGGTCCCGTTTTTAAGCGCATAATTTTCTATGATTGTATGGTACTAAATGCACATTTCGCGGTCCCGAAGTCCGTTGTTCATTGCATTTTAATTTGGATAATTGCATAATGCGAGCAATGTTCAAAAAATATATATGTTTGCGTTTGAGTTTCAAAAATAGCAGTGACGTAAGCGCATAGCAACTGTATGACAGCGGGAAAAGCAGGCACGAAAGACAGTTTTTTACAGTTGTTTATCAGCTCAATCGGCCGACTACTATGCATACTTCCATAAAATTATTTTTTTGCTACGTTGTAGTCAGAAGATCTATAGTAAGGTACTGTGCACCCCTGTTTAACTTTTATTTTTTACTGTACTGTATTACAATATATGAGTTTAGTCCGGCTGTAATATACGGTACATTAGTTTACATTATTTTACTTTTCATATCATAAGTTGCCAGAGAATAGTGTTTTGTATTGAGCGTATAACATTTCAAGTTGGTTTATTTTTGTGAACTTGTCCAATATTTTAAGTTACTCGTAATGAAATATAAAAAATAAATAAAGTTATGAATCTGATCAAAACGAATCATATACATGTACGCCCACTGTATTCCCTCACTCGGCGGTCCGAGCCCATGCAATTATGCTGTCTCCTGTAACTTGTATCCTCTTTTACTTGTTTCACTATCTATCATGAATCATGGAAATACTGTACAGGTGAAAATGCCATATTGATGAGCTTGATAGTATAGTTCATGTATCAATAACATAAATGTAAAATTTGGAAAAACAGAACAGGCTGAGTAGGAGCCGTTAACATTGGATTGGCCCAACTATACCTTTGATATTACTATATAAACAGTACTGTAGTATTTGTGTTTTTATTATACTGCAGTGAATGTAAATACAGGGTGTTGCCAACCAAAAACATAAAAATACAACATTTTCCAAGTACACCTGGAGGTCATGTGTTAACTTGTCGTTTTATTTGTTTTAGTGTAATGAAGACAAGATCCATCTACAAATACACAGGCTGTGATTAAAGCCTGACATCACAACTTCATAATCGTATATAATCATTATTTTAGTCATTGAGCAGACGCTTTTGTCAGAAACAACTTACAGAGACTATTTATTTAACTAGGAGAGTTACCCATTGAGACGGAGGCCTCATTACAAGAGGATCCGGGGGAGGGGGGGAAGTGGGGCACAAACACACTTTTAACCCTAATTAAGGTAGAGGGACTTTAGGTAGGCCGGATTGTATAACCTGCTTTTTGGATTTGGCCATGACACCGGGATTAACATACCTGCTCTTACGAAGAGTGCCATGGGATCTTTAACATCCACACAATGTGGACAGGACCTCGGTTTAAAGATTGAAGTACTACTGAGCCAATTATATTTAAGTCAAACAATTACAAACAAAAACCCCAAAAACTACAATAAAAATCTAGATAAACACAATATAGAATTGTCCCCTGCTAAATGAATAACAAACTCTGTGTTGTGAATTATTCAGTCAGGAGTGGTCGGAGATTTGGTGGATAAATATAACGCCACTCTGGCAAATAGTCTTGACACTATTGCACCTTATAAAATAAAGAAACTATCTACAAAAATATTTTCTCCTTGGTTTAATGATACAACACGTATGCATAAACGTATGTGTCGCAAATTAGAACGCAGATGGGAGATCGACTGGACTTCAGATATATTATCAAAGCTGGAAAGATAGTATTTTAACATATAGAACGTCACTGTCTTTAGCTCGATCTGTTTATTTCTCCGATCTTGTTGACAAAAATCAGATTTATTTTTCAGTCAACAGCAAGATTAACAAATCCGCAATCAGAGCGCGTTACACAGAATATTCCTCCAGTAAGCTGTGAATCACTTCAATAAAAAAGTGACCGACATTAGGAATCAGTTGAGCAACTACATACTGATATAAACAATTATACAAATATTCTTGGTCCGTCTGAACCCAACCAAATCTTACAGCACTTTTGCTTGACATGTGAACAAGAGCCGGATGCCATAATTAAAAAGACTAAACCCACAACATGTGCATTAGATCCCATTCCTACTACACTTTTGAGAAAAGTATATCCAAAAATAAATAACACAGTTTTAAATATTATTAACAGCTCACTCTCATCAAGTACTGTTCCAAATTCTTTGAAGACTGCGTAGTAAAACCCCTGCTCAAGAAGCCTACCCTTGATCCCAATGTGCTTAATAATTACAGGCCTATTTCTAATCTCCCTTTTTTTGTCCAAAGTGTTAGAAGAGTAGTGGCTGAACAATTAAATAGATTTCTTGCTGCACAGAATATTTCTGAGAAATTTCAGTCAGGTTTCAGGCCTTATCATAGCACCGAGACGGCACTAATTCGAGTGGTAAATGATATGTTGATGACTTCTGACATGGGCTCGCCTTCAGTACTTGTTCTACTGGATCTAAGTGCTGCTTTCAACACCATTGATCATTCTGTCATAATTAATCGCCTTGAACATTTAGTGGGATTGTCAGGTACTGTCTTGTTCTGGTTCAGATCCTATCTCTCTAATAGGTTTCAGTTTGTTAAAGTTGAGGAGGCGACCTATTTTATGTCAAAGGTTACGTGTGGGGTTCCTCAGGGTTCAATTCTTGGCCCAATTCTGTTCTCTCTATATATGTTACCTTTGGGAAATATCATTCGTAGACACAGAGTTCATTTTCATTGCTATGCTGATGACACTCAGCTTTGCCTGTCTCTCAAACAGGGTGATGTATCTGCTGCTAATATTTTGAATACCTGCCTTGCTGACATTAAACATTGGATGTTTAAAAGCTTTTTAATGTTAAACTCAGACAAAACAGAATTGATGATAATGAGACCTCAGAAGCAATACAAGAACATAGATTCATCTGATTTTCTACTCGACGGTCTCTGTACAGATTCTAGAGCAGAGATAAAAAAAACCTAGGTGTCACTTTTGATTCAGACCTCTCCTTTGAATCATACATTAAAAATGTTACAAAAATGTTCTTTTTTCATTTAAGAAACATAGCTAGACTGAGAGGTATGCTTTCCAAGCAGAATGCAGAGAGATTGGTGCATGCTTTTATATCTTCAAGGATTGATTAATGTAACAGCCTTTTTGCTGGTATTAGTAACAATGTTATATCTCGGCTGCAACTTGTACAGAATGCTGCTGCAAGAGTTTTAACTGGGAGTAAGAAACAAGATCATATCACCCCTGTGCTAGCGTCCTTGCATTTGCTTCCTGTTCGATTTAGGATCGATTTTAAGGTGCTATTATTATCCCACAAGGCTCTAAATTGCTTAGCTCCACCCTATTTAAAGGATCTTTTAAAACCATACGTTCCTAATCGTCCACTTCGATCACAGGATGCCAGGCTACTTTCCATACCAAGTATTCAGAAACAAAACTCAGGTGGTAGATGCTTGAGTTACATTGCACCGAAATTATGGAACGACTTCCCAGTACTATAAAGGAAGCTCCTTCTGCCAATGCTTTTAAATCTCATTTAAAAACACACTTGTATAGCTTAGTTTACGCAAGTTTTTAAAGTGATATTCTCTCGCTTCTGTATATGTATATAACATATAATTATATGTGTGTTTTATTGCTGATTTTATATATATATATATATATATATAAATTTCTATGTGTGTTCTATTTTCTGATTATTGATATATATATACAGACGTGCTCAAATTTGTTGGTACCCCTCCACAAAAAACGAAGAATGCACAATTTTCTCTGAAATAACTTGAAACTGACAAAAGTAATTGGCATCCGCCATTGTTTATTCCATATTTAATAGAAATCAGACTTTGCTTTTGATTTTTTATTCAACATAATATTGTAAATAAGAAAACAAATGAAAATGGCATGGACAAAAATGATGGGACCGCTAACCTAATATTTTGTTGCACAACCTTTAGAGGCAATCACTGCAATCAAACGTTTTCTGTAGCTCTCAATGAGACTTCTGCACCTGTTAACAGGTAGTTTGGCCCACTCTTCCTGAGCAAACTGCCCCAGCTGTCTCAGGTTTGATGGGTGCCTTCTCCAGACTGCAAGTTTCAGCTCTTTCCATAGATGTTCGATAGGATTCAGATCAGGACTCATAGAAGGCCACTTCAGAATAGTCCAATGTTTTGTTCTTATCCATTCTTGGGTGCTTTTAGCTGTGTGTTTTGGGTCATTATCCTGTTGGAGGACCCATGACCTGCGACTGAGACAGAGCTTTCTGACACTGGGCAGTACGTTTCGCTCCAGAATGCCTTGATAGTCTTGAGATTTCATTGTGCCCTGCACAGATTCAAGGCACCCTGTGCCAGGCGCAGCAAAGCAGCCCCAAAACATAACCGAGCCTCCTCCATGTTTCACTGTAGGTATGGTGTTCTTTTCTTTGAAAGCTTCATTTTTTCGTCTGTGAACATAGAGCTGATGTGACTTGCCAAAAAGCTCCAGTTTTGACTCATCTGTCCAAAGGACATTCTCCCAGAAGGATTGTGGCTTGTCAATATGCATTTTAGCAAATTCCAGTCTGGCTTTTTTATGTTTTTCTTTCAAAAGTGGAATCCTCCTGGGTCTTCTTCCATGGAGCCCACTTTCGCTCAAAAAGCGACGGATGGTGCGATCAGAAACTGACGTACCTTCACCTTGGAGTTCAGCTTGTATCTCTTTGGCAGTTATCCTTGGTTCTTTTTCTACCATTCGCACTATCCTTCTGTTCACTCTGGGGTCGATTTTCCTCTTGCGGCCGCGCCCAGGGAGGTTGGCTACAGTTCCATGGACCTTAAACTTCTTAATAATATTTGCAACTGTTGTCACAGGAACATCAAGCTGCTTGGAGATGGTCTTGTAGCCTTTACCTTTACCATGCTCGTCTATTATTTTCTTTCTGATCTCCTCAGACAACTCTCTCCTTTGCTTTCTCTGGTCCATGTTCAGTGTGGTGCACACAATGGTACCAAACAGCACAGTGACTACTTTTCTCCATTTAAATAGGCTGAATGACTGATTACAAGATTGGAGACATGTGTGATACTAATTAAGGAAACTAATTAGTTTGAAATATCTCTATAATCCAATTATTTATTATCTTTTCTAAGGGGTACCAACAAATGTGTCCAGGCCATTTTAGAATATCTTTGTAGAATAAGCAATAATTCATCTCTTTTCACAGCTTCTTTGCTTTATTCTATGACATACCAAAGGCATGCAAGTATACATGATAAAATAGCTTTTAATTTCATCACTTTTCAGGAGGAATGAAGCATTATTTCAATGAGCTGTAAGGGTACCAACAAATTTGAGCACGTCTGTATATATATATATATATATATATATATATATTTGTATGTGTTTTTTATCATGTAAAGCGCTATACAAAACTAAAGATTGATTGATTGATTGATTGATTGATATGGAGGCAGTTTGCAGTTGTTTGCTATCACACACAGCATACAGTTATGTGCTGCTTCCCATTTCCAGTCATCATTACTCACACCTGTTTTTCTCCCAATTTGTGAACTGTGGTATTGCTTGGCATGTCGAAAATTATGGGGGTCTGATCAGAAACATTTGTTAGAAACACTGAAGTAGTAAAAACATATCTTTTTAAATTCCTCAGGAAGCTAATGATGCTTCTTTGAAAATGGCTGCCTGCATGTCATGGATGATTCGAGATCGGGCAGGGACGTCTTTGTTCGCCTTTTCTCGTCAGTCAGTCACTTTGCTGTTTATGTACTCGGGTAGTCGCGTCTTTTGTTGGTGATTTTTAATACACACATCACTACTGTACTCTAATTTAAGACGCAGGATATTTTTGAGAAGCAAAATAATGGTTAAAGTGCATCTTAAAATGAAGGAATATGGTAGTTAACTGTCAAAACTGCAACTTTTGTTTACATGTATATGTCCATATAAAAATGTAAATGTTATCCGCAAACCACAAATCCATGTTAGTGCACAGGCAGTGTAGTGGTCAATTATTATTATTATTATTATTATTATTATTATTATTATTATTATTATTATTATTTATTTTTTTCTTAAGGTCCATGCCACATTACTCATGGTTGAAGGACTCAAGATGGCAGAGAACCAAGAGATGGCTGAGAAAATGGATGGGCAGAAACCCTTGGATCCTTCCCCACTCTTGGAATATGGTAATTAAATCAGGAAGTACTTCACTATATACTGCTGAATATCACATTATGGGGACTCTCTCTACCTTTGGGAGACATATAACATGCCCCTACAAAGTGATTTCATGTGTTTCACATCTACTGTTACCGTGCATGTGATTCTCTTCTTTCAGAAACTTCGGAACAAGAGTCTTATTCAGACAGGGGCCAGCTAGGTGGGAGACTTCAAGGGGTGGCTGAGATAGAGAATCCCCTCAATGGGATCGGGACTAAAGTAACAAGAGGTATGTTCACAACTGAAGGAGGACAGGAAGGGCCTCACAATGATGGACAACCAGAAGACATTCAGAACAAGGGACAGCTGGATTGGCTTGAAAGTTGCTGCCTAAACAACCCAGGTAGATACAGTTTGAGGCATTTACTTGTGTGTTCATCTCTAATGCAGACAAAAGCCACCAAATGTACATTGCTGTGCAAAAGTCTTAGACACATTCTCGAGTTACAATATCTCAAAATAAACTATACTTGAGCAGCTAATATGAAGTGTTGTAGTAGCTAACCCATCACATTTATCCAGCTCTTTCCATAGATGTTTGATAGGATTCAGATCAGGACTCATAGAAGGCCACTTCAGAATAGTCCAATGTTTTGTTCTTATCTATTCTTGGGTGCTTTTAGCTGTGTGTTTTGGGTCATTATCCTGTTGGAGGACCCATGACCTGCGACTGAGACAGAGCTTTCTGACACTGGGCAGTATGTTTCGCTCCAGAATGCCTTGATAGTCTTGAGATTTCATTGTGCCCTGCACAGATTCAAGGCACCCTGTGCCAGGCGCAGCAAAGCAGCCCCAAAACATAACCGAGCCTCCTCCATGTTTCACTGTAGGTATGGTTCTCAACGGGGGGGGGGGGGGATGTATTTTTATTTGATATAAAATGTATACATGACATGGTAGTATTAAATCAGGTTGATTCTATGGTAGTATAACCCGCCCCCCCCCTCCAGAAAAAAGAAATAAAATTGTGCAAAATGTCTAAGACTTTTTCACAGCAGTGTATATCTCCACAAGTCACTCCATTAATTATCAGTCTCGGAGCCTGTCGCTACTGGAGAGAAATATTGTTTTTGATAAGTCTCTACCTTTGGGAGACATATAATATGTCCCCACAAGGTGATTTCATGTTAAATCAGAAAGGGCGCTACAATATACTGTTGAATGTCACATTATGGGGACTGTCTCCCAAAGGTCTATGTCCACGTCAGCCAGTTAATATTTTCAGTGTTGGGTGGCATCTTGATATGACATTTAAATGGCTTTTCTTTAAGCATCCACGTGAGGGAAGCTTGTATGTTTTTTGTAAATCTGCAGACATTACCAGCCTCATCACACCTATAACTGCTTTGATCTTCTGAACTGATCGCAATGTTGAATTTATATTCTCTGCATTGTGGAAACTCCTCTAGAAAAATCTAACTACTGGTCACGTTGATCTGTGACCTAAGATGGCTGCCAAATTGCGGTCATGCGACGTTCGTTTCTGGAAAATAAAGACCAAACGCTTTGAGATATTGGCTTCATATATGCTACGCAACTTCTATTTTTTATGTGTGCTTTATTTTGTTTCTTAATAAATAATTCAGTACTTTGCCAAGACATGAGTTGCATCACAGGCTGATAAGTTATAAAAGTAGTGATATTTGAATTGAACCCTTTTAGGACGAAGCGTTTTTTAGTGGGATGGTCCCCCAAGACTAAGGTTTTTTTTTTTTGGCTGTTCTTTATTCTCTTCCTATAAAAAAAATCACTTTTTTTTTTTTTACTGTGAGAATTCATTTCTTTTGATTTGCATTTTAAGTCCTTGTGATCTAAAATGCAATGTCAAGCACAGCATCCCATGTCAAGCACAGAATCCTTCATTTTTCCAATGCTTAATGATAAGGTAAGGTTTCTTATTTGTTCATTAGAAATTAAGAACCATTACCAATGATAGTTGACACATGCTTTGCGATATCTTCAAATTTGGTACACTACTGTATTATAACATTCTGTTGGACAAGGGTCATTATCTGTGTCATTATTATTATTTCTTAGCAGACGCCCTTATCCAGGGCGACTTACAGTCGTAAACAAAAATACATTTCAAGAATCACAGTACAAGTATTAATACAATTAAGAGCAAGATAAAATACAATTATTTCGGAACCTTTACTAACATCTCAGAATCCACAAGATAATAGTGCCTAATTTTTCTCCTCACTGTGAGACAGAGCTTGCACCACCACCTTGCGCTTGTTTGAAAAATATATACAGCTCTGGAAAAAATTAAGAGACCACTGCAAAATTATCAGTTTCTCTGGTTTTACTATTTATAGGTATGTGTTTGGGTAAAATGAACATTTTTGTTTTATTCTATAAACTACTGACAACATTTCTCCCAAATTCCAAATAAAAATATTGTCATTTAGAGCATTTATTTGCAGAAAATGACAACTGGTCAAAATAACAAAAAAGATGCAGTGTTGTCAGACCTCGAATAATGCAAAGAAAATAAGTTCATATTCATTTTTAAAACACCACAATACTAATGTTTTAACTTAGGAAGAGTTCAGAAATCAATATTTGGTGGAATAACCCTGATTTTCAAGCATAGCTTTCATGCGTCTTGGCATGCTCTCCACCAGTCTTTCACATTGATGTTGGGTGACTTTATGCCACTCCTGGCGCAAAAATTCAAGCAGCTCGGCTTTGTTTGATGGCTTGTGACCATCCATCTTCCTCTTGATCACATTCCAGAGGTTTTCAATGGGGTTCAGGTCTGGAGATTGGGCTGGCCATGACAGGGTCTTGATCTGGTGGTCCTCCATCCACACCTTGATTGACCTGGCTGTGTGGCATGGAGCATTGTCCTGCTGGAAAAACCAATCCTCAGAGTTGGGGAACATTGTCAGAGCAGAAGGAAGCAAGTTTTCTTCCAGGACAACCTTGTACTTGGCTTGCTTCATGCCAAAGCTACCCGATTCCAGCCTTGCTGAAGCACCCCCAGATCATCACCGATCCTCCACCACATTTCACAGTGGGTGCGAGACACTGTGGCTTGTAGGCCTCTCCAGGTCTCCGTCTAACCATTAGACGACCAGGTGTTGGGCAAAGCTGAAAATTGGACTCATCTGGGGGTGCTTCAGCAAGGCTGGAATCGGGCAGATTTGTCTTTGTGAAGGATGCATGAATCAAGCCAAGTACAAGGTTGTCCTGGAAGAAAACTTGCTTCCTTCTGCTCTGACAATGTTCCCCAACTCTGAGGATTGGTTTTTCCAGCAGGACAATGCTCCATGCCACACAGCCAGGTCAATTAAGGGGACAGTGGAAAAGAAAATCCAAAAGGTGTTGTTAGCGGACGATTGTTACAGTACAGGGATGGTGGTGGTGAAAAACTGAAATTTCCGGTCAGTATGAAAGAGATACTGTTGTGCATATGCATTTATAAGGCATTTCGGGCACTTAAGATGCAATGCGACAAGCGAAACTGTGCAGTGATGCGTCAAAATGAATAGAACCTATACTTTTGATAAGTATCTTTCACACGACAAGCTACGCAGGAACGGTACCAGGGCAGCACTGGACTGACGAGAAATAAATAGGATTGAATCCGATTTTTTGCGATTTGACGCACGTCAACTAGGGCATTGAGCAATCGGAGAACAGCTTCAATGCACGTGGTCCAGCAGGGTGAAGCAGTTTCCAAAATGACGGAGGAAAAATACTTGTCGTTGAAAAACTACCCAGAGCTTTATGACAAAGGCCATCACAATTATAAAGATACAGATTTGAAAGGGAATATATGGGAGTCCATTTCGAAAGAACTGGATAAGCCTGGTATGTGTGATTTATTGCCATATGTGTTGAAATACCATCAGAGAAGACACTCATAATTTCCACATCATGTTGATAAGTAGTACCAGTCTTGATCATAGTTCTGTCAATAGCAATTTTGAACAGTTGTATAGATCTGGCAATTTTCAAACCTATCGCTGCTGGTTTGTGTGGTCATGTCGCTGCGAAAGGTCTCGTCGGGAGTCGTTGCCAATTAAAAAATCACTTTGTGTCTGGTGTGTGGAGACCTTTACTCATCCACTTTTTAATATGTCTTATGTAGACATTGATTTAATTTATATGTCAATTATAAAACCATGGCAGCCACTAAGCCAAGTCAGTTTTCCCCATTTACTATTTTTTTTTTTTTTTTTAATTAAACAATAAAACAAACTGGTGATTTTTTTGTTTTAAATGAATCCCAACTTTGGTGTTTGTGAAATAGACACAGATTCCAGGTGCAGGGAAAATGGTAGAAATAATATAATATCCCCTGTCAGATTTTGTTTTAAAACAACCCCCAATACATGTACTTGAACCAAATTTATTTTTCATACATTTATACATAAAAAATATTAACTTCATAAATTAATTTAATGTATAGAGTTATATGATGAAAATGCAGATTAAAGTATTGTTTTTTCTATATGGTCTATTTGCTAAGCATACTAATGAAATCAAGTTATATAGCCCACTATTGTGTGCAAGTGGATCTTTCAAACTGGAGGACACAGAGATTGCTACATCAATCAATCTTGCTACAGTCCGCCACTGATGAAGTAACTTCATAATTGTATTTGTTATCTTGTGCAGGATGAAAGTATACAAGATGGGCCAAAGTAGATGAAGACCAAGTGCTTATCTATTTCAAGCCTTACAAGGTGAAAGCAGAAAACAAATGCCAGGTGAGATTGTAATGATTGTAATGGTGCCATACATATATTGAATATTTAGTTTTCTTCTACATTCTGTCTGAGTCCGTTCAAAGTAAACACTCCCCGCCCCCAATAGCATAATCCTTTGGCATTTTACTATATTTTTAGTTTCTTTATTGGGGGTGGGGTGTTTGGGTATCCATATGAATTTTCCTGACAATTGGATAAGTTTGACGTAGGTGTGACATAGGGTCAGATGTAGAGGTGGGATGCTAAGAAATTCTCATGGTATGATAACTATCAGAAAAAATACCACGATTATCATATAATTATATTGCAGTGTAATTTTTTATATAAAATATTCAACTGGTTTTCAAATATGCAGATTAACACAAATCCACACACCTGTACTTTATTGGGTACCAGTATCTTTGCCTTCAGTCAGATTTATCAAGGTATTTGCATCAAAATGGGATTTACATCCTTTTTTTGTGAAGAAAACAATGTGTTAATATTGCTAGTAACAAACAATAATTTAGGCATACAGTACTTTTGAGTCTTTTAAAAGCCCTTTCACAAATGGTCGTTTGGTGCATGCTGAAGTACGGTTCAGTTCATTTGCAGGCATAAATGAAACATCCAAAACAAACTGATTCACCCCAGAATTTGCACCAAACCAATCGGCCTGAGACTACTTGTAAATACACAGATATACTGTATATGGTGCAAACTGTATTTGTGTAAAGACCATCATAAATATGCCCTGTTTCTTACATGCGGCTACTTTTTTATGTAAAGCAAACACCTTTGTATAATGGAACAGTCCAGGGATTATGGCTAGTCTGTAAATGTTATTGTGTTTTTGTTTGTTGTTTTTTTTTTTTTTTTTTATATAAAATGTTAATTATTGTATCATTTAACAACTGGAATAATGGCTGGTTCAGTGTGTACTACCAGGGAATAATACCATAGAGAGGTTTTGGGGAGAGAGTTTTGGGGACAGGAACCATTCAGATGGTATTACCCCTGGTAATACACACTAAACCAGCTATTGTTTATTGTAATATATGGATTTGAGTCTGAACAATATGTGTCTTCCCTTTCGGGTCTGCGTGGTGGATAGACTGAAATGCCAGCTCTGCACAAGCCACACTTTGAGCTCAAGCTGATGTGTTGAAGTGATAATACCATCGTTCAGAGCCCAGCGAAAATATTACCATTTGGGTATTACAAGATTTTTTTTCTATGACGCACAGTAGTATTCTTTAGGTCTATCCATGTATTTCAATAGATTAACCTATATTAATATAAAAACATAAGAACATAAGAAAGTTTACAAACGAGAGGAGGCCATTCAGCCCATCTTGCTCGTTTGATTGTTAGTAGCTTATTGATCACAAAATCTCATCAAGCAGCTTCTTAAAGGATCCCAGGGTGTCAGCTTCAACAACATTACTGGGGAGTTGGTTCCAGACCCTCACAATTCTCTGTGTAAAAAAGTGCCTGCTATTTTCTGTTCTGAATGCCCCTTTATCTAATCTCCATGTGTGACCCCTGGTCCTTGTTTCTTTTTTCAGGTCAAAAAAGTCCCCTGGGTCGACATTGTCTATATCTTTTAGGATTTTGAATGTTTGAATCAGATCGCCGCGTAGTCTTCTTTGTTCAAGACTGAATAGATTCAATTCTTTTAGCCTGTCTGCATACGACATGCCTTTTAAACCCAGGATAATTCTGGTTGCTATTCTTTGTACTCTTTCTAGAGCAGCAATATCCTTTTTGTAACGAGGTGACCAGAACTGAACACAATATTCTAGGTGAGGTCTTACTAATGCATTGTAAAGTTTTAACATTACTACCCTTGATTTAAATTCAACACTTCTCACAATATATCCGAGCATCTTGTTGGCCTTTTTTATAGCTTTCTGAGTCAACATAAACTCCTAGGTCTTTTTCATAGTTCCCTTCTTCAATTTCAGTATCTCCCATATGATATTTATAATGCACATTTTTATTGCCTGCATGCAAAACTTTACACTTTTCTCTATTAAATGTCATTTGCCATGTGTCTGCCCAGTTCTGAATGCTGTCTAGATCATTTTGAATGACCTTTGCTGCTGCAACATTGTTTGCCACTCCTCCTATTTTTGTGTCGTCTGCAAATTTAACACGTTTGCTTACTATACCAGAATCTAAATCATTAATGTAGATTAGGAATAGCAGAGGGCCTAATACTGATCCCTGTGGTACACCACTGGTTACCTCACTCCATTTTGTATTATAGGTAAAAAAGAGATGGAGGATTTTTTGTTCCAGCACTCAAATATAAGGCATGATTGGACAACTGTCAAAGTGAAGATATTCAACGAGAAGAGCAAGATACAAAAGCTTTCACAGAGACGTCTGGCCAACCTCCAGGAGTGACACTGGGAATAATTACTCTCATTATTTCATGATGTTTGTAATTAAACCTTATAACTGTAATTGTAATCGTGACTGCAATGGTGCTAAAATACAATAATGTGGATGGATATTGAATTGAGTCTACTAAAGGCTGTCATTCATACCTGAATTCATTGTATGAGGGACGTTCTAAATGTTTTTAAAACACATACACTAATGGGAACCACTAATTTTCAGCTTAGCCACCGCCTTTAAGAATGCACTTTTCATATAGTTTTTTTTCTGTGAAGTTTTTGCTCGATTTGTATAATTTTGCGCACGACTACTGGCCACGATTGCCTCAGGTGGATACACTAAGAACTTAAGCCTTTATATACCTGAAATATGTCATTAGCATTTCTGATTGGATTACCTTAACCCTTTGCGGTCCTATGTCGGACCTGGTCTGACATCGCAATTTTCCCTTTCCGGTCCAATGTCGGACCCTGTCCGACATCATCAAAAAGACACAAAAAACAGGTCTCTAGTCTTTTTTCTCCGGAAAAAGCCGAGAAAACTATTCAATGGCCGAGTGAGACCGATAGGAGCCGAGAGAAGCCGGAAAAAAAAAAAATAGTGGGTGTATCTCATGAATACTGATAGACCCGACACTACATAGATAACACGGACATACACAAACAAGATAGCTGCTTCCGCATCCAGCGCTCAGAGAATATCACAGACATTTGCAGAGCTTTTTGAGATGTTATAGTAATAAAATAATGACTTGGATCGCATTACTGAGGTGTTTGCTGGAGATGCAGTACTGAGTGTCCTGTTGTTTTGAAGTGTCTTTTAAACCTGTTTTACTGTGAAAAAAAATACTTTTAAACAGCGCGTCTAAAATAAACTGCGTGTGTGAAAATAAATTGGACCTGACACGCACTTAATAAATGAACTGCAAAGGGTTAATATTTCACACAGCTACTATATTTCCAGTAACAAACATTAACTGATTTGGAGACTCCTGGTGACATGAAGTTGTAAATGCACACCATTTATTTATATATCATTTTTCATTTTCGTTTTACATTTTAATGAACATAAGTAAGATAAGTTAAATGTTTTAAACTCACCGATATCACCAAGATGTGGCTGGATCGGTCTAAGAAAACAGTTTGGTATGGTGGGCAATCGTTTTCTCGTTTCTTTTCTTTCCTGTTGGTTTGTCCTCTGCAGAGTGGGTGTCCCTCTTTAATCCTTTAAACTCTGCATATTTCTCAGCTTGGAAAGTGTCAATGTTGGGGCCGTTAATTGAAACAAACAGCATGCTGTTCAGTGTGCTTACATGCATTCGGCTTCTCTGGTCGGTCAGAATAAGGTTCATCACACTAAAGCCACGTTCACATTCAGCAGTGGACCACAGGAATTACACCTACTGTGGTTACCAGTTTGTTCAGGTTATCCCCCATGCGCTGAGTATCTTTGTGCTCTCTGAATTCCTTTATAGTTAGAGGTCGTGAAACGTTGAATTTTAAAGTTTTGCACAGATTCATAACTTTATCGTCCCCAAACAAAATTCTTGCATCCTCTTCTACAGGCCATGATGTGGGGTTGAGTACGGCTGCCTCCTCCAGGACCCCTTTATCATCAAATCTTCTTTCGATGTTGTCAAATAAAGCTTGTATGAACTGCGTGCGGAAACCTCTGTATTTCATTTGTTGAGCGTCAGATGGCTGTGTGATTGGAACCCCTTTAAATGCACCGGCTCTTGAGAACTCGTTGTTCATTGTGCTGGTATTTATTCAATCTCTGTCCTTCATAGCACGTAGAGCTTTTAATGCAACATCAATCTCCGGCTTGACAGTGATGACAGTGGAATTCCTATTTTGAAGAAACAGGGATAGCGCTTTTAGCGTCTCGAGTGCATCTTTCATTGTTGCTACTTCCATTACAAACAGCCAGTTTGTCATCTTCCCCAGTAGACCACCACATTCTGCTTTGTCCTGTGAAGAACGTGAGATGTCTGTTGAACCATTTCTAAAAAATGTAACAAGGGCAGGGTAACTTTCCCATAAAGCAGTCACCGATGTGCAGGAAGATGACGGCCAACGGACGTCAGAAACTCGACCAACCTTGTGTATATGTACACAGAGCTCAGCAGCCACAGCTTCAAGTTGCCTCTGGTTCTTGGGACTTAGTGAAAAAAATGAATACAGTGAATCGATTAATAGCTGAAAATGACTTGCTTCCTTTACTGTTCGAACAGCGTCATGAACAGCAAGCTCCAGTTTGTGGTTCATGCAGTGAATCTCGATTAGATTGTTGTTGATCTGTTCTCGCAGAATTGATGCTGCCCCTTTGTATTTCCCCAGCATCGATGCTGCTCCATCAGTTGCAAAACCCAGCAGACGCTCTCGAAGTATGTCTGCAGTGATGCCATACTGATTGAGGCTGGAAAGCAACTCATCTGCAATGCCAGCACCTGTCCCCGACTTTAGCGGCACAATGTTAAAAAAATAGTTGCCTAAAATAATATAATTGTATGTAAAAATAATGTGATATGTTGTAACAATTGTAAGTTGCCCTGGATAAGGGTGTCTGCTAAGAAATAAATAATAATAATAATAATCAATTACATACTTTGCAAGTTGTGCAGCCATTTTGTCTGCTACAAACGAGAGCATATTACAACCTGCATGGTCGGAATGCAGCATGTTCCCAGTATCCAATCCATTAAGCTGCTGTAGCTGCAAAATGTTTGGATGCATCTTAAACGTTTTCTTTACAAATCATGTAGGCTGTTATCATTATGCTCGTCGTTTTTTCCGATCACTGCAGTGCTGTTTTCAGCAGCTTTCTCTATGGCCTGCTTTTGTCTGGCTTGCGCTATGTGTTCACATTTCATATGAGACTTGCATTTACCGTGTTCACTTATTTTGTCATTTAGTTTTTTGGCTGATGTTGCAGTTGTGCCATTCATAAAGGCCTGGTCAATTCCAGGTCGTCCTTTTATATGGGTTCCCAGATCACGAATTGCTGAACAAACCGAGCAAATGACTGAACCGCTGGGATTAGCCTTTAGCCAAGCGCGATTAGCCTTCCATTTTTTGAAGCGAGCCTGCCCTACACAGCCGCCGATATTAATTGCCTGCTCTTCTGAGGCCCCTATGCTCTCCTGTGTGTCAGTACACATAGGGTACATACCTGCTCGTCACCTTTGATAGCTTTATTTCTGCCGCTGCAGAAATAAAGCTGTCTAGAGGATGAGATGTTCAATTTGAGCCCAGTTTTGGCTGTTTTGGTGATTTTTTGTATTTTTCATTCATTAGTAGTAAACTGGCAGTTATAGAAAAATAGCTGAATATGTCAATGGTTTCCTCCCAGTTTCTCAATATCTCCACATTTCTTAGCCACATAGTCAGGTTTAATGTAAACTAGAAGTTGTGATCTTCAATTTAAACCCACTTTTGCCTGTTTGGGGGATTTCTTTCATTATTAGTAAACTGGCAGTTATATACCATTCTGTTCAATACAGTTGATTTGACTGCACAGCAAAAACCAGCTAGCTTTGAGGCTGCATACCTCCATAAATAGGAAAGTTCCACACATATTGCAAAAATGCTCTAGTCCACAGTGATCAGACCTACAATTTGAGACCATTTGGTGATAAAATGCAGCTTTGTGTCAATTTTAAACCACCCCAGACGTTTCTGTGCAATAC